>NC_072739.1:11533781-11739231 GCF_026930045.1 Uloborus diversus
GACACGTCTGATCATCTACAGAAAAATTTTTAAATGGCAAGCGAAAGTGATACACTTGAACTCATGTTCAGCGCATTGTTTTTTTCTCAGTTTGAGTTGAAAAGGATTATAACATCAGATAGTATAAAAGTTTCAATATTGATAGCCATTCCATTTGAACAAAAAAGTACCGATTTATCGAGTATTATCTTCATATCTATTTGAAAAATCTTTCACAGATCTTTTTTTTTTTTTTTTTGCATTCTGTCCCAAAAAAAATTTAAAAAGTATTAATTCTTACAAAAAGAAATATAATTTGATGAGTGTTCTCTATTTCACGCAAGAATTCTCAACTCCAATAAACTATAGAGGTCGCTGCAGCCAATGTATAATGGCGGATGAAAAAGGTAAAACGGCTTAGTGAATGACAGTAATTTTTTATCGTGTTTGACGGAAACTTTCTTTTCTATTCTTCTGAAATTACATTTCGCCATAAACTGTATGAAGCCTGTAATTTACTCCAAAGAAAACACGTGGAATGGAATGTTTCACCTTTTTCTTTAATATTGTGAATCACCGCAAGGTAGCGTAATAAGCAAATAAACACTTTTGTAAAAGACGCATAAACACAAACTTTTGTTTCGTAAAATAATGAAATGTCTCTCCTTATTTCGACATCTCTCCTTTATTTTGTAGACATCGGTTCAACAGCTCAGTATCAGTGACCGTAACTGTAAAATTGTCTGAATCTGAAAGTTTGATGCGGTTTTGCGTCTGTAATTATTTGTTTTGTATGAGCGTGATTGTGAAAAACAATTAAGTATTTTTTACTGTCTGGCTTGTTGAGCGTCTAAACCGTTCAAATGGCTGGAACAATTCTGGAAAATCTCAGTGGCCGAAAATTAGCCTATTTAGTCAGCATTCTTTTGATAAGTCAAGTTATATGTTTTCTTGTTGGAGGGTTAATAGGTATATCTTTAAACTTTACTTAATATTACCTACTAACTTTCATTTATTTTTTGTAAACCAGGGAGATGTTTTCAAATTCTTGCATACTTTTCTGACCCTTTGCTTTTCCCGGGAGAAATGAATCTACGTTTTTAAACTACTTCACCAAAAAAAATTTGAAAAGTGAGGAATGAAAGGAATGTCAAAATTTTGAACAAAGTACATTTTCCGTTCCAAAACTTTTTAGTGAATGCAATTTAATTGTTTAGCTGGAATATGTCTAATTTATGTGCTTTTCCAACATATTGTTGAGCAAAATTTATTTATTTTACTATATAAATAATAATTTCACTATTATGTTTGACAGTAAATTTATCTCAATGATTGATGTTCCCAATGTTAGAGTATGCCAGAAATTAAGAAAAACACGAAAATAAGTCTCTAAAACGTAAAACATGTTAAGCTAATTCTCTAACTTTTACTTTTGAAAATATTGCTGTTCGATAGAATTAGGGGTTGCATTCACAGATTGTCAAATTTTGCATCCTGATGAATTGAGAAAATATCGGAAAAACGCATAAGGTTGACATCTACAGGGACTAATCAGAGGAAATTTGAATTCGTTTATGGACTCTTCACAAAATTCTGATAGGGCCCTTGACAAAATTTAAGATTGACTAAATGGAACCTATCATCGAAACTAATACCAGGTGCCCTCAAAGAAGAATAGTACTAAATTTGGGATGTACGTTGCAGAACAGATGCCTGAACTGCAGAACAATTCTGTTCAAATGTGAGAGGAACTAAGACGAATTTTCTGCAGAAATTCTTGAGATTTCAGTAGATTTTCTACAAATATCTTCCATTTCAAGATACTTTCGCACAAATTCTGCATATTTCTTTAAATCAGAAGTCTAAAATTCCCGGAAATTACAAAAATTTGGCGAAACACTCTCGAAAAATGTTGAATTCGATAAGTCATCTGCACGAACTTTAGATTTACTTTAAGCAAGAAATGTGCAGAATTTGCACAAAATTTTATCTTGAGTTGGAAGATATTTGTAGAAAATCGGCAGTTTCTGCAGAAATTTCGTGTTTTAAATCTGAAAAGATTCTGATTTTTCTAGCGCTTTTGGTTCTCCTTTCCCTTATTTTTCCCGATCAATCTTCATTCACTTAAATTTCCTCCATGAACATATGTTTTGGAAACATTGAAACACGTCAATCGCCAAAAATTGAGTGTCTTGTGTGAAATTTCAATCCTCTTGCATCCTGAAAATGTTTCAATTATTTAAAAAGTTTTGGAGTGTATTATTATATGCTACCCTAACTCACCTTATTTTATTTATTATTTTAGTAATTTATTTATTTATTAACATTGTTTTAATTGCTCCTTCTTACCATGTAAAATTAACCAAAAAAAACGTAATTTTTCGAAGTTTCGTAGTTCGAAGTTTTATAAAATTTTGTATCTTTGCTCTTTCTATGCATTTTAGAAAGCATTTTAAATGTTTTTTGGAAAATCTCTATCGGTTTTGGTTCAACAGAGAAGCATAGCAACAGTGAAGTTTTACAGCTCCCGATTTGTGGAAAAGGTCATGTCGGCTGCTTGTGTATACAATGCTCAAAGTACTTGCAGAACTATTTTGGTCAAATGATTTTACATTGCAGAACATCGTCAAGTATTCTGCTTTGGGGCTAGGTGCCATTATGATTCTTAGATTTAAATTCTCATTTCTAACACTGCTTTCCTTTAAGAATATATTGCATATTAAAATGTAAGTCTGTAAATAAAAATATTTTAACTAATAAATGTAATTTTTTTATAGCTCCAGCACCATCAAATGTGGACAGCATTCTTGCTACAAAGTGTTTAATGGACAAGCCCCTCGGTATAAACGAATTCGATGATGTTTGGCACATTCCTAGGGGAAATAACGGCAAAATGAACATTAACTGCCATGTCATTAATTCTGATCTGGATGATCCCAAGGTGATAAGTGATCCAAATATCACTCCGAATCATTTGGTTTTTGCGTTTCAAGCTCCACTTCCGAAGGACGGAATGATATTGGACTACTCTCGATGGATGGCTACATTGAATGCTGTTTTGCAACTGGATATTGCATTCATGCGTCAAAATCCAATGGGTATGTGAATGTCCTTGAACATTTTTTTGTGTGTATATCTATGTAAATAAAATAAAGAATATATATGTGTGTATGTTCCCTATACAAATCCACAGTTTACATCGGATCTGGACCAAATTTGACAGGGAGATACTCCAGCAACCCGAGAAGGGATGTAGAGGGGTTTTGGAATGCCAAAAAAGAACCCCACCGTTCAAATTTTAATTTTAGAGCCTGAAACTGGCATTAAATGGTTCTTTCTACCCGAGATAATTATCCGATATTCTTGATTCAGGTCCCATTCAAAGGCTCGAGAAAAATACCGCTAAAATTGTTTTACATCCTTTGAATTAAAAAAAAAACAAGGCTGTAAAATCACCGGGGAAAAATTTAAAAGCATTTTTAAGCCTAATTTAACAACATTTTCATATTGGGGAAAATTATCGTTTGTGCGATCTCATTTTAAATTAGCGTGAACAAAACCATTCAGAAGGTTGCCACTTTTTTTTCTCGACTGACTAAATAAAATTTTGTTTTGAGGGAAAAATTTCCCCTTTTGATTATAATTTGGTGATTTATCTTCTTTTTTTTTTGTATTGCCAAGCAGAAGATAATCAAGAATATTAGTTTTACTTATAGAGGGTTGCGTTTAATTTATTCCGGAATTTTTGATTTGCCCTTCTTTCTTTAAGATCAATTATTTTTATGGGAAATTTTAAAGTATTTTTTTTTTCTGTAATTGAATCCTGATTGTTGAACATGCGTCACTTGATATAACTTTTATTTTTGAGGTTGACCGTTCAGAGCCGGGCAAAGCAGCTAGTATTATATATTTGTGAGAGCTGTCTAAAAATTAGTTAGATATGAATAAAATTAGACAGTGAAGAAAAGAACTAATGAAAACATTTAAAAGTTAAAATTTTAGCAGACAGCTGTTTCAAAGAGTACAAGTGAACAAACATACCAAGCACAGTGCAGTTGTTCTGTGCTTGGGTTTTTTTGAAGCATCTTGTTGGAGCTGGCCGAGCAAGGACTGTTTTGAATGATGAAGTCGCATGAAGAGATGAATAAGGTTTTAACACAACAATGTTTTTATTTACGCTTGTTGGATGATGATGATGATACATTGAGTTAATGATAAAGATATGAATATGTGAAGAAACTGGCCAGTGTCAGCCAAACCTTCCTCGCTTTCTGTGAGAAGAAAAAACACTCCCCATATTCAGGGCAGGGTTTGCTTGCATTTAGTTCGGATCCCCAACAAAAAGTACTTAAAAATTTAAATTTCATTTTCAAGTCTGTGAAAATTTGAAAAAAAAAATAGTTACTAACTTTGAGCTTAAAATTTTTTAACAAATGTAAGGGGTGGGGAGAAGCCTAATATAAGCCTTGATAAAGAGGCTTGATAGCCTTTAAATTCTAATTGAGATAAGCTTTTATTTGTGTTTAAATGCCTTTGCTTGTACTTTTGTTCACATTGTCTTATTTTGCTCAGATATGTTTTATTCATATTTTGCACGTTTTTACATCAGATATCATAATGATCCCCATTTGGCACTTTTTCATTCCCTTTGTGTTTTAAAAATTAAAAAAAAAACTTAAATAGTATAAAATTATGTCACTTGTCTGTTGAGACAAGTCTTTGTTACCTTGGTCACATATTAAATTATGAAACTTTTTTTTGAAACATACAAAATTTTTTACTGGAGCTTTTTCTTTCTATTACAATTTCTTTTTTCTTTTCTTTTTTTCTTTCAAACTGCAGAACTTGATTTCGTCTGTTACATAAGTTTATTTATGTTTTTTATTGCTCCACAAACTTGATTTTGTCTGCTCTATAAATCTACCTGACCAAGTGCGACCCTTGTACCATTGTAACATTACTTTTCTGTTAAATGTATGATGTGCATCACTTAGTATGGGTACTAAGTTTACTTTCTACAATAAAAATAATTGCTTAAAACAATTGATCTTCAAGTATAAGGCAATGTTAGAATTTAGAAATCAAAGTTGTTAAATGTCGCCAACAACAAAATTTTTAATTTGCATTAGCGATAAATAAATTAAAATGGCCAAAAACTTTTTAAATGTGCCAAGTGGTAAATTTTTAACTGTAAAGTCCCATTTTAATTTATGTGAACGTTTAAACTTGTATATTCATAACATATAACTTGTAGACAGATTAACTTCAGCTATCAAATAATGATAATTTTAAATTTTAGCTAAGGAACCCAAGTTGACGTTTCAAGTGAAACTGGGATACAGAAATAAGTGGGACCCTGATGATCAGTGGACTCTTCTTGCTAATTCTACAGAAACAAGAGATTTGCAATGTTCTATTGATAAAGAGCGAGTAAGTATGATATTTTTAGAAGCATATAGGAGAGAGTCTTGTACCTTGGAAAACTTTTCATACTTTTATTTTTAATGTCAATTATTTGAATCAAATTTAAAATCTAAAAGTCATATTAAAATATCCTAACATACTTCTATGCAATATATATAAATATTTTAATTTAGACAGTTTAAAAATAAAATATTGCCAGCCATTTAAAGAAAAAGTTCCAAGCTGTCTCAAGGTACAACATCCTATTGTACCTTGGGACACATCCTGTTGTACTACGTAAAAGTCCTCATGATTCAGGTAACAGCCATATACTTGGACCAATTTTGCACCAAGAAGCAAAAAAAAAAAAAAAAAAAAATAGTGAATTAAATCATGAATAATTAGTAATGAATTATGAATTATTATCTAACATTAAATGTGTTTAAACAAGGCTTCACTTGATATACATCTTATCAGGCTCAGTCATTTCAACAAAAGTTGTAGTATAAAATCAATTAATCCAAAAAAAAACCCGGTCAGACTCCAGCGACATCTGTTGGATTTTGTGGCAAATTTCAACTATGTAAACATCAGATAAGTTTATTTTTAAAGTTAGTATTCAACAAAATTGAGTTCAAAAGTGTTCAAGTTAATTTAAAAGCAGATTCTTTTTCTTCCCAAAGAAAAGTGTTTGAAAAGATATTTTAGGTAAAAAGTGAAAAAATAAGAAACTTTCTTTGCAATAAATATTAAGTTTTAAAACAAAATCAGATGAATATAAGCCGAGGAAGATGTTTATCTAGTAATAATTAAATCAATGTAAAATTCTGTTATTGAAAAACATTTTGTGATAAACTATTCCAATTTTTCGCAATGAAGCATTTCCAAAATTATTTGAGTAATGTAACTACAAACCTTCAATATATATAAAAAGGGGTTAGTGTGATATTGAATATTGATCATTTCATATTTATTGCAATTTATACATTAAATAACAATTGCAAACGAGCTTAAAAAGGAGTTTGTTGTTTGAAAACGCATGTAAAAATGTTTAGGTTATACTGTTTTTTTTTTCGGGAGTGGGGGGGGGGGGGAGTTTGTTTAATTTCTGCTTTCAATTAATAAAAAAAATCATTGAAAATTTGGTTCTACATAAAATTATGCGTAACATTATCAAGTCAAGCATTACATCTTATGCACGAAACCATACTGTCTATTAAATATATGAACTATGTACAATAAATTGTATCAACGAAAAGTTTTTCTTTTTTTTTTAAAGTTTTATTATGCAAGAATCAATTACATACGTTTCATCAAGGACAATTGATCAAAATATTTATCAGTTACAACAGAAAACAAATGAAAGTAGCAATTTTCTCTCATAATTATTGCCGACCCAGGCAACACCGGGTATTTTTGCTAGTTCATAGACATATTTATGCAAACATTCAAACAGATTTTAGTAATTTTTTTCTCCCTATAAAGTTAAACTCGAAAAAAAAAAAAAAAAAAAAAAAAAAACTAGTTATTTTTTAAAAGACATATTCTGAAAATGGTGAATAACTCAGTTTAATATCTTTATTTTTTTCACAATAAGAACTAATAAAAAGCTCAAAAAATGCTTAGAGATACAATTATTTGAAAGAAAAATGTGTAGAAAACATATCAAATGAAATTTAAGCCATGAAACTGATTGTTAGTATCGATCATTATGCATTACAATTTATATCATTAAGAAGTATGTTGTTTGTTAACGAACAAGAATTTAAATCATTTAAAAGCACATTGAAACAATAATGAATTCACCAGGAAAAACATGCCAGTAAAAATTTCAAAAAATGAAAAAATGGCAGCTTTTCTTTTAAAGATTTTTATAAACCTACTTTCCAGCATTTAGAAAAATAAGAATAAGAATTCCCTCCAATTTTTTTTTCTTTTTTTTTGGGGGGGGGGGGGGACGAAAATTTTGCTTGAATAATAAATAAATAAAAACTAGTCGACCCGTGCGGAACTCCGCACTGTGCTTCGAATCGTTTCATAAGGCATTTCGTTCTTTAAAAATTTCAAAGGAAGAACATTATGAAGAAGAACCGACGTATTTTCAATGCAAACATAAATATCATCAAAAGTGTGGCTAAGTAGTGACTCGTGAAAAAACAATAATTGTGCATGTGAAAAAACAGGTTGTGGCATAAACAGTCCTGCCCAAGTGAGCATCTGACGGGGAAAAAAGGAACATTAAAGAGATATTTATTGGCACGGATTAGAATTGGCGCCATTCTGATTAACAGCCTGACACTCAAACAAACCTAACAACTGCGCCTTCTTTTTCGAAAGCTATTCATTGAAGGAATGCATAGTAAAAAACCGCAAAAAAGCTTTTTGCCGAAAAAAAAATAAGATCATGCTTCTATGTTTTGTCATTAACCAGCATGATACGATTTAAAATTATTCGTAAAGCATGGAATTTGATAAAGAATGACGAAGATCTCACGTAGCGATTGAAACAAACATTCTAGAGAAGTAATAAATTAGATTGAAAATAAGTGTTTTTATCTTTGAATATTGAACTATTTCACATAGAAGGTTGCTTTAACCGTTACGGCTTAAATGTCGCACATGTTTCTCTTTTAGTCGAACCCTTAAAATTCAAAACCAAAACCAGTTGAACTGCGTCCGTTTTTTAAGTGTCATTTTTCGAACGTATACAAAATGTATTTTTTTTCAGCAGAAAGCCGAAGAGTAGAAAATGATTTCTTACTAATGAAGTTGATAATAATTTTAATGTTTTATATCGTATTCGCGCAAATAAAAAAAAATAAAGGTTTACTGGGTGAAACGCGTAGTATTTTTTCCTTTGTACAAAAGGTCGAACACTGCTATTAGAAACAGCTACATTTCAGCATACAATGAAAATGTTTTTCTGCAGGAAAAGGATTCCCTTCAGGTAAATCTAATACTTTTTTATGCTTACATTATGCTGAGTGGTCTGGATGTAGTTAAAGCTTAAAAAAAAGGAAGATCACCCTTCGATTAACAGTCGACTTATCCGAATGATAACTGTAGATTGCATAAAGGAGTCGAAACACCAAGTAGCATTCCCACTGCATTTATTTTATTACGAGTGTATGTTATGAGTACATATAATGCGTAATATTATAAATTTATAAATTTGATATTATGTCCGATAGCCCAAGCTTGCTCGAAGTTCAGATAGTTTATAGCCGAACACTCTACCGAAAAAAAACTTATCAATTTAACCGAACAACTAAGTTCAGTGCTTTTAAGCTTTATTAAAATATAAACACACACACGCACAGGCTATTATTATTATTTTTAATTTTTATTTTTTTTGCCAAAAGCAAAGTAAAAAATTGGAAAATTGTATTAGAACTTTGCTTTAAAAAAAAATCTGCATAAGAACTTCAATCTGCATCAAGGTTTTGAAACAGCAGGAGGCGTTTCCGAAAACTTAATTTTTCGACCCTAAGTCTATTTTTTGTCATTAGCCAGTCTGAAAAGTTTTAAAATGAGAGGGGAATAATATATAAGATAAGATATTAAAGAGAAATGTTTTTATTTTTGAAAATATTTACAATTTGTTACCACAGGCTGCTTGAACCGTTATGACTTAGATGGCAGCACGTGTTCATCATTTAACAGCACGGTTAAAATACAAAATAAATTGAACTATGCTCTTTTTTAAGCGTAGCTTTTCGAATGTAGTAAGAATGCGATAAGCTTTTTTTTTTTCTTTTTGCAAAAAGAAGAAAAAATATATATTTTATCCTTCAAATTGAGGTAGTAATTTTTTTATTTGCACAAAGGGTCAAAAACTCATTCGAAGAATATATATATTTCAATATACAATTTATTATTTTTTTCTAAACAAAAAAAAAATCTATTTCAGTCCGAAATCTTAAACCTGATACTTATATTTTCGCTTACATTATGCTTTAATTTTCTTACCAGAGCCAAAGTTTTTTTGAAAGAAAAAAAAAAACTTCTGGAGTAACTTAGCACAATGTTACATCAAGTTTTCATAACAGCAAGAAGTGTTTCCTTCTCATTTATTCTAATTCCTCATATTTGTTATTCACTTAATTAAGCGTTCATGTAATGCGCGATATTTCTCTAATTTTTTGATGCAGATTGTCCGGACGTGGGCTCGAACACTCATTCTCCTGGTTACCAGGAGAATGCTCTGCCGATCAAGCTATTCAGCTGTGTCGGTCATAGTGCAAGTTAAAGTCATAAGTTTAACCGAAAACCTCATTCTGGTTCTTTAAAACGGGTGTTTTGGTAGAAAAAAAACAATTTTTAGACCGTGGGTCTATTTTTCGTCAGTAGTCAGCATGATAAGCTTTAAAATAAGGTGTAAATCAGAGAAATCGATCAAGAATTGAGGAAAATCTGGCATAGAAACCAAAAACAGGCTACAGAAATAATATATAAGAATAACAGTTAAAACACATAAAAACAAACCTGTTAAAATGTAAACAGTATTCAAATGATTACATATTAGGAAGAAATTTAATGGGAGAAAATATCGCCATATAAATAAATTAAGCCACTAAAAAAATGAAAAGTTCAACAAACTTTTAAATTATTTGATAAAAAATAAATTAAAAAAATTAATTTGAATTTTGACATCTTGAATTCAAATTATGTTTTTCGCAATCACGAGTGTGTGTATGTAGGCATGTGTGTTTGTGTGTGTGGGGGGGGGGTGTTTGTGTGTACGGGGTATGTGTGTTTGTGTCTGTGTGCTGGCATAAGTGTGGGGGGGGTATGTGTATGTGTGTGTGGGGGGTACGTGTATGTGTGTGTAGGCATATGTGTTTGTGTCTGTGTGCAGGCAGGAATGTGTGGGTAGTTGTGTGTATGTGTGTGTATGTATGCGTATGTGTATGTCAGCATGTGTGTTTGTGTCTGTGTGCAGGCATGAATGTGTGGGTAGTTGTATGTGTGTGTATGTATGCGTGTGTGTTTGTGTGTGTAGGTGTATGTGTGTTTGTGTGTGTGTGTGTATGTGCGCGTGTGTGTGTAGTTGTGTATGTATGCGCGTGTGTGTAGGACATGGATGCAACCTGGAGACGGCTTTCGCTATAGGAGCAGCAGCGTGAGGAGCAGCCTGTCCACGGTGATGGTGCAGAGGTTGGCGGTGGGAAAAATCAAAGGAACGTGGAAAACAGTCAAATGAAAGCAATAAGCAATCGTGATTGCTCAAAAAAATTACGTTCAGTAACATAAAAAGTGACATTAAAATCAAAAATAAAAATTAGTTGGAAAACTAAATTAAGCTATTTAAGAGCTAAGTAATCCACCAAATATAAATTAAAAGTATTAGGAAGCACCCACGTTACTGTAATGTGTAATCTAGCCAATTAAAGTGTAAAATAATTCGCCAGATAAATGTATCAATTAATTAAAAAACAATAAAAGTTCCATCGAGATGTTAGAAGAACAAATACTGACGGCAGTAATTTTAGCAATAGAAATTTTTTTTGCCAATTTCGCATGTTCGGCGCCAAGATAATTCCCCCACGATTGTAATGTGAATATTAAATGGCAAGAAAAATAATGCTGCCAAATTGTTGACAAATTTTGTGACGCGAAAAGATTACTTATATGTGCATCACGATGTATTTCAAATCTTGGCGATTATTTTTCATTTTATTTGTTGTCCCCGTGTTTGGTTTTTTTGTTTCAATAAAATAAAGCTTTTATTGTTGTCAAACATAGTTTGTTCAGCGGATTTTTTTACATTTTACTGAAACTTTTAATGTTTCGTGGCTCGATTCATTTACTGGGAGGATTATTTTAACTTTTAATAAATATATATGCAATAAATCTATATGTAATAAAACTTTGAATGCTTTTCGATGATCTGATTTATTTATTTGTCGAAACAATATGTTATTTTGTCCTTCTCGTGGATTTTTAATCAAAACAAAATAAAATAATTCGCCAAATGAAATTAGTTGGACTGTGCGTTAATCAGGCCCTGCGTAATCCCTAAAAATGCAAATAGTATTCATTCACTTTTATTTAATAAGACATAATGTGCTTCAGGGATGAATTCGTACATTTTGCCAGAAGTGAACGTCAACTACAAATAGTTGAATCCTGAATTGGGACCAGCTTTACCTGAAAAGGGAATTTATTTTCCCTGAAAAACATCCGGTACGCCGTTCTGGCTTCAATTCACCCTGTACTACACATCAGTTAACCGTATCAATGAAATTTTACGTTAAAGATTGAAAAAGCTTCACTTTGTACAGTAGAAATAATACGTGAGCTAATATAAACAAAGGATTTTCTGGTTATACTACAGCACTCTTTTACGGTCAAGTCGGCACCTTTGATCTTTTGACCAATGACTGAGCCTGATAAGACGCGTATCAAGTGAAGCCTTGGTTTAAAAGATGGCATAAGATTAGAACATTTTTACATGTTCCTAAACATATCTTGATGATTAAGAACCATGCATATGTTGTACCTTGGAACTTGTCCTAAGGTACTTAATGTTTGGCTGTCCCAAGGTACAATCACCACGTGGTTTAAGAAAAACCAAAATGTCAATCTAGGTGCACTATCATTATTTTCTTGGCAAGCAAAATATTTAAAGTACTTCTCTTTTACAACAAAATAAAATTCAGTTGATTAGTTTTACAAATACAAAGACAGAAAATGAAATAAAAATGAAAGTATTTAGTTTTGAGTCGTAAATGTTTCTTTCTCTCTCAAAATCATCAATTTTACTCATTTGATGCTGATTTTTACTATGGCACCATTTAGTGGTGAAGGTTACTATTAGAGATTACAAAAACATGGCTGCTAAAAATAAATTCTTAAAAATTTAGTGTCCTAAGGTACAACACTCTCCCCTACTTGTTTTCTTTATTTCATTTTCTGGCGATTTTTTTTTTCTCTTCAGAAGCTAATGTTCAAATAGTTGAGCTTCCCTTCAAAATTTATGTTTGAAGGAGATTGCAACATTTTAGGATTTGGACAAAATAGCTATCTTATTTATCTATTTTAACCTGTTGTGTATTCCCGCATCCTAAAAGTTTGCATTCAATGCTATATTTTTCCACAATTTTATCCAATCTCTTAAAAACTGCTTGTATTTATTTTACTAAATTTAGACAGATGTTACTCAAGTATAAATTATATTTTTAAAAGGATTATTTAGTATTTAAAATTTTAAGAGATTCATTTCCACCCAAATAAAAGATGTACACCAAACAATTAACTTCAAATAATTTGGAAAAATATTCATTCATGCTTTAGAGACTGATTTTTAATACTTTGTCTGAAGCAGGTCTAACATCTGCTAGGGATGCAAAAAGATAGCATAGTGCTATCATAGATGCTGTAACAGGATTCGTACGCTCCTTCAAAACTCCTCCAATACTTCTTCATTTATGAAATTTTTTTGAAGGGCCCTTCAAACTCCTTCATTTTGGTTTTAACTCCTTCTTTTTTAGTACAAGACTACATAATCTTCCTCTATAACTGAAACTTAAAATACTTCGATTGACAACTAACTTCGTCACATAGGCGATTTTAATGTAGTAATTTCGCGCATTTATTTTTTTCGATTTACAAATTGATCATAGTTCATTCATAAAAGTTGAAGGTGAGAATTTTATTATAGAAGACTAAGACATTTCATAAGTGAAGTAAAACATGCTTAAATGGTGCTTGGCTATTTTTTTCAAGTTTTATGATTATTGTTTTTTCTTCAACCACACTCTCGGCAGCAAAAGTCAAGTTGTCTAATTATTATTTAAATGTCTAAAACTACATGAGTTAATGTACTACATTAAATGGTTGCGTGAAAAAAAAAAAAACAATTGTTTAGTTAATTGCAGTTATGATATTGTAAAAAGGGTCATCCACAAGTGATGTCATGCCTTGAGGGGGAAACTGGTTCATGAAATTGTGACAAGGGGAAGAGAGAGGGTGACAAAAAGTGACATCACACAGTTATTGTAACAATATGTTTGTAAAAACTATGACATGAGGAGAAGTTTGGGGTGAAGTGTGACACTTTGTGGTAAAGGGTGCAGATGATCAAATATATTTTAAAAAAGTGTGACATCATTTAATGACACTCCATTAGTACTCCTTCAAAATCTCATTTTACTCCTTCAAAACTCCTCCAAAACTCCTTCATTTTATTTCTGAAATTGAGTACGAACCCTGTGTAAGTGAAACAAAAAAGTTGAATTGAAAATTTATTTTTACAAAAATCGTTTTTTGTAGAAGTATATACAATCAATCGTAGATAATATCTACTTACACCTCATAGATTGTGCTGTAAAAACAATATCCAACTTTACTGGTATGTAAAAAATATCGGATTTCTTCATTAGCCTTGAAATGTTTTCAATCTTAAAGGCAAGAACTTCCGACTGTTTTCTACTATTTTCAAGAAGAGATTCTGAGAAATTTTGGTGTGAAATCTGCGATCTGCCTCAGAATTTAAGCTTTTTTGTAGTGTTGCCTTTGATTTAATGCCCCCCTCCCCCTCATGTGCATAGTGATTTTTTACTTCAGATATTTCACTGAGACATCTCAAAATTTTTTGTTCTTATGAAGTTCTTCAGAGTTGCTCTTTGGTTCTGTCTCTTTTAATCCTTTTTCTTCTGCCATTTGATAATCAAAGTAGATTTTGGGGCTGCCCATAAATGATGTCATACTTTTTTGGAACAAATTTGACCCCCTCCCTTGTCATTTATCATGCAGGTCTTCGTAAACATATTGTTTTTTACAAAAATGTGATGTTACTCTTGTTACCTCTCCCTTCCCCTTGTCAAAATTTGATGAACTCAAGCTCTGACATCATTTGAGGACGATCCCTTTCGTATTAGTTGCTTTAAATTGATATTCAGTTTAATTATAAAATATTATTTTTTAGTACTTCAGTATGAACAGATCTTGATTTATTGTGTTTGGTATTGAAGAAAAACTTTTATGAGTTACATGTTACACTTTTGTTGACATGCAACATATTGTCTCCCCAGAGCAACAGTAAGATATCTTAGAATTATTTCTGGGATTAGATGTCTTAGTGTTGCTCTGAGGCATCGATATACAGTGGATGCCGGTAAATTGAATCATTGGTTAATATAATCAACCGCTTTAATGAATCAAGTTATCAAAAACAAAACAAAATCCAGCTTTATTGAATTAGCCGTTTTGTTGAATCAGCCGCTTTATGGACTCAAAACTGTTTGCAACAAACATGATTCATATAAGCAGCGGCCACTGTATTCTTTATTGCCTATAAGTTTTGTTACTCAGTAAAAAAATACATAATTTTATTTTTCTTTCTTTTTGCAGAAGGTTGATGGTTATCACTATGATTGTGACCTATTACCATTGTTTGAGCTGGGCAGTCTACATCATGACTACTATTTGGTAAATTTAAGACTACCAACTGATCTGAGTGGGAAAACAAACTTGAATGATGGCATTGGTCATATAGATGATATTTGGTTAGTGGTAAGTTGATCTTGATGCCTCAGATTTAGTTTTGGAAATATATTTATTTCTGTGTCATACATATGCACACAGATATACACATTTGTAATGCAGTAGAGCAGCAGTTCCCAACCCATGGGCCACAAGTGGGCTGCAAATAGCGTGTTACTGGGCCATGAGCACAGGTCGAGAATCTGAACCAAGATAAATCATGGTATTAATTTCCATTTTTTTGCAAAAATTTTCTTATTAGATATACCATCACTCAGAAATTCTCCCTGGCTCATCACCAATAAGGAACTTTAGGATTAAGATTTTTCATATTTCTTAGGAACTTTCTCCTAAAATTAAAGATGAAATCTAATGAATCAAAAACTTCTTTAATGAAAATTGCCAAAGAAACTAGTATTAGCTTCTAGCTTCAAGCTAAAAATGCTCCTCCTTTGCTGAACTCGCATGACTAACTAGTGAATTGAGGTACTTGAGGGGCTTTTCAACAACCAACCTATTTGAATGAGACTTTTCATTACAGTTTTGAAAAAATAATGTGGAAATGCGTTGAATGTTGTGAATTATTTGAGACTAAAACTATCCAGTTTTAATCCAGCTATCAACTCTCTCATAGAGGAAAAACAACATCAAAAATCTTATGCAGCTTGAACTTTGACTTGCTTTTGACTTTCCTTACAGCTATGCCAGCTAAGTGAATGCAATAAAGTTATTTTATTCCTTACTAGTGGAACCCGCACGGCTTTGCCTGTAATAGAAAATTAAAAGGTCTTTTGGTTCACCTGTATATTTACAAATAATGTATGGTGAATTTTCTCACCAATTGGCTTGTGCCCATGTTACGGTTCCACATTATGGTAACTTGGTAATTTACTCGTCCATCTTATGATAATCTTGCTCGGGAAAATGTTCTTAAAATTAGAATAGAAAAGAATAGGTTTTCAAAAATCGAATTTTTGAAAAATCGCTTCGAAGTGCACAGCCCCATGCTACAAACTAACTTTGTGCCAAATTTCATGAAAATGGGACGAACGGTCTAGGCGCTATGCGTGCTACAGAGATCTTGACAGACAGAGAGACTTTCAGCTTCATTATTAGTAAAGAAAAATTATTTTGAAATTGTTTTTGTTTAGTATATCTGTGGTGCAACATAGGGGAGAAAGGGATTAATATCTCCAGAATTCTTGTTTTTAACGCACTTTCAGTCACTGAACAGGTGCCCTCTCCCCCCCCCCCCCCCCCAGAAAGTAAATTTTGGCTGTACAAGTAATGTATAGTAGTTAGTGGACCTCAATGGTGTTTTCTTCTGAACTATTGCTGGCTGCACTATCAAAAAGTTTGGGAACTGCTGCTGTAGAGTCTTAAAAACCAGATGTGATTGGGGTCACGCTACCTCTGATTACTAAAAACTCCGATTTTCCGGAAAATTCTTAGCGATAAAAATTTAGTACTATTCGAATGACATAAGACCTGCTTCTTATTTTTCTTTCTACAATGAAAATAAAGTATTGGAAGTTAATAACAAAATATTTTTTAAATGTGAATGACAAAACTAGATGTGGATGCAGTGTACTTAATGACTTTAGATGGCTATTTTTATTAAGGTGCTATGGGTTTTAATTTTTAATGATATAAATTTAATTTTTGAAATTTTATTTCCTAAATATTCCTGTATTTGTAGAAACATCCATTTGCTCCAGTTCTTTTATTTTGTAAAAGATAAGTGATAAAAGTTTTTAACTAAAGTCATAGTTCAAATTTTTTTAAATGCTCACCTTAAATGTTACATTTCTTAAAACCTGTTTGTTTTCTTGTTGAAAATGTAATTTACCAAATGCCATAAAATTGCTCCTCAATTTTACAGAACTGCTCGTCAATATCTGAATTTGAGGAGCAGTATTGCACCTATAAATGAAATACTTATTTCCTCCACATTTTTAATACTAATGGTTGCAAAAAGAAAAAATAATCACATAATAATACAACACTAATTATCATTTATTCATTTCTGAGAAAAATGCTTTAAAAATGACTTCAAAAGTAATTTACTCATGCAACGCCAAAAATAGATGCCTGTTGACTATTGCAGCACCCATGATCATGTGACTACATGCCGATGCTGAGTTCAAGAACTTCATGTAGAAATGATAATATTATTTCAACAATTTGACTGGCATTGCAAGAGAGGATCACTAATTCACTAGTATCCATTTAAATGGCAACTTGGATTTCTTCACTGAAAAACAGGCCAGCTTTGGACTGTAAATTTTGTTCTGTCGAATCAGGAATGCGCCAATAAGTAAATAGCCGATTAACTGGCCATTGATAATGGCCAATTAATGATCATGAGGATTTTTAATAGAACAATTTTTCCATTAACAATTTTTTTCCCCCAAAATTATATTGCAAAATGTCATTTAATTTCTGTGAGCAAATTTTCATATTACTGTTAACTAAGTTACATTATGTTAACTAGACATGAAAATTCACATATTTAGTTGCCTGTATTCAACAAATACTTTATTTAGTAGCTTTTTGTTGTTATTAACCACTTTGACCATGATTTATTCTTTATGTAAATTATAGGATAATCTTAAAGCACCTAGCTAAAGGTCTAGCATAAAGAAAATATTGACATATGAAGCACACATGTTGCAACATTGAAAACGCACGCATTTATTCAAAGCAGATAAATTAAACTGACAAAATCAATATTACATCGACCATTTTTTTTTTTTTGTAAAACATGCAAACAAACAAAAATAAAAAGCATACTTTAAAGCTTTAATACATACAAAAAGTATGTATTAAAGATTTCAAAAAATTAAATGGAAAGTGAAAAAATGAAATAAAGTGAAGTGTTATAAAGTGTAGGAGGAAATTTATATGAACCAGCTAGAAATAGTTAAAGGCCCCAGAATTCTGAAATGCACATGGTTTTGCACATCAACTTAAATGTAAACGATTTAATTCTTAATTTCCTGTAAAATTTATTGGTTATTTTTTAAACTACTTTGAAAAATAATATTTTTTAGAGTATTTTTCTGAAAAACAATTCTTTAGAACTTTTTTTTTTAAAGGTTTCAATTAACGTAGAGGTGTAGGTGAAAAGTATTTGATACAGTCGAACTCACTTAAAAGGAGTGAGAAGGGACCGTTATATTTGTTTGTTTGTTATAACCGAGTTGTTGTAAAAAATGAGTTTGTGTTAAAAACCATAAAATTTCACAAACTTTTTTTTTCTTTACAATACCAAAGAAGTTGGCTAATTTGCTTTGAACTGTCTTATTATCTCTTTCAAGTGTGTTTTTATTTCTCGGGGAACACATATAACCAAGAAAAGATACTCATTTGCACTTTAGCGTCGAAAACAGTTTGAAAATTTTCTAAATGAACAAGCCATCGAGTGTGTCGAGAAAACTTGTTCAGCTTTGAATTCTTCATGTTTGTAGTTACAGATTTCATTATTTTATCTCAGCAGTTGTTTGAATTTGAGCTTCACCTTTCACCTTGTAACCACCCTTGGAAGTATACTTCAGAAGTGATAACGTAAGCGTGAACAACTATGTAAATTTCAAATACTTATCTACTACCACAAATTTAGAAAGGAGGCCGTCATCACTTGTTCTCAAGATTTATGACTCCTGATGAACTTGCGGTTGACTTCAGAATGTTGAAAGAAATTTTCTAAGGAAGAAACAAAAGAATAGTTTTCAACAGGCTTTTGTTTATTTATTTTGGGTTCTTGACCCAGAACAGGTGAATTTGAAGGCCCATGATAGCACACATTTGAGATCTGCTTTTCCTGCCAGACAGTTGTATACTTTTTTTATTCTCAGCTTTGATATTATTTTTTCTGTAAATGGTAAAAATACAGTAGTATTTTTCATTTAATATTTTTTAGCACAAAAAGAATGCACCATAAAGCAAGAACAATGTGCCAAAAATATTTTTAACATTTTAAGTTGCTTATTTAGATAATTTTAAATAATCTATATAAACTTTCTTAAATTTTACTTCATCTGTATCTTGGAATTTTTATAGTAAAAATATTGGATTTTGTGTTTTAAATATTCTTAATGGCATAAATTATTGAAATAATTAGTAAAAATGCTTAAGAGCTTAAAATATTTGAAATTACTCCAGTTATACGAGGTAAACATAACCTCTTCAGAAAACGATTTCGGCTCTAGGAGGGCGGTGGTCACAAATGGGGACACCACCCCCAGCTAGAGGGGGTGAATTAAAAAATATTTTGACTGTGAAATCTATGTCCAGATAACCAATTTATCCCATCCATTGTGTTTTTTTTTGTTATATTTCTAAAATTTTAATGACCCGCGCCTGTAAGGGTTAAAAGCGAGTTATTCTACCAAAGATTTAAATCTGTACCAACCGAATCTTTCTGATTTCCTCACTAAATCTAGGTTTTCGTTAAATCTGGGCTCGTTATTAGTGATGCTCCCATCAATTTTTCTGCCGGTATACTCTCAAGTAATCCATTACAGTGAAACCTGTGTAAGTTGACCCCTTGCGGTGCACTACTTTAGTGGTCAACTTAAACAGGTGGTCAAGAGGTTGAATTATATGATACAGATCTAATTCTGTGCCTGAAAATAGCGGCCAACTTACAAGGGTGGTCAACTTTACAGGTTTTACTGCACGCACAATATGTGTATGCGATCATATACATAACATGTCATAATATGAAAATTTTTAAAACTTGAGGGTATACGCTCTTTGTCTAAAAATTGTTGGAGAGTGTATGGTACTATTCAACCGTCACGCGCGGGACAATAATAGGCTTAAATTTCATTAACATTTTGTCATATCTCTTAATATTTTAATGAAACAGGGGTGAGCAATTTTTTTCATCTTTGCATTTGATACACAGATACTTCTGATACAATTATATTTTTATTAAACAATTTTGTTATCTAAAATAAAAAAATTTTACATGCGTCACGTGCGCGACATCAAAAGTCAACCTCTGGGAACTTGCGTATGAATAAGCCAATATTATTGCTCTATTAATACAGCAATGACAAAACAAATTGTAGATTTTGAAAGCTATGGTTCCAACATAAGGGAAACATATCCCATTAGTTTAGAAATAATTACTTAAACCATTGAAAAATAATGTGTATATGCCCATTCCATTGAAAATGGTCATTTTGTCCCTCATGTGACGGTTCCTATATTTCATAAAAAAGAAATAATTTTTGAAGAAAATTTTTGCTTAAGAAGTCACACATGCGTTTGTGATTTCTTAAGCAACAAAATTTTGTTCATCATCCTTTAAAATTATTATTTCTTATGAAATATATGAAGCGTTACGTAAGGGAAAAAATTACTGTTTTCTGTGGGATGGCCCTACGCCATATATGGAGAATATACCCTATGGGAACACCCCCGCTTGTTATAAGAGAGTTTGAGTGTAGTTTGTTTCTTTTTTGTCTGCTGGTGTAATAAGTTTACACCTCTCCTAAATATACAGTTGGTTCTCTGTTTAACAATGCTTTATTTAACCACTTTCTCTATTTAAAGACGACTTTTCACGGTCTCAAATGCTCCACTGTAGTTTTAGATGCATTCTATTTAAGGACTCATTCTACTTAAAGACGATTTTTTGTAGTCCCTTGAAAGTCGTTAAAAAGAGAGCCAACTGTATGTATGTTTTTTTTTTCTGCTTTCACATCTAAAATGTACAATGTGATATTGTAGCTAATTTTTAACAGAATGTGCTTGAATATTCTCACCCTCAAGAGTATTCCATGCATTTATTGCAAAGAGCTTTATATCTGTTGTATGTGTGTATGTGGCTACATGTATTCATACATATGTATATTAAATAGGTTATTCACCAAAATGGAGGGTTCACAAAAGTTTGGGTTTCCCTGAAAACAGTGTTTTTCCCTGTCATCATCGCGGTGCTAGTGTGGTACTGGAAGCGCATTTGTCTCTTGTGCAGACCTCCAATTTTGGTTGAGAAGTAAGTTCAGTTAAGTTTTTTGTTGAGTTAAAATTAAACTAAACATTTTGTACGTGAATTCTTTACAACTGTTTAAATGTACAAAACTTATTACGATAATTTGAATGTGAAATATTTTTCTACCTATGAAATTAACTTGGTATTGCTGTAGTTGAAGGAAAACACAGAATGCAAGTCCCTAAAATATTTGGTTTGTCATTGTGAAAATAATGCAAATATATTCCAAATTAGTTTCAAACCACCTTTAAGAAATTAATAAATGTATTTCTACTTTTAAAATTAAACTGATTATGTAATCTAAACTGATGGTTCCTTTTCACATAAACACATCTACCCTGTAAAAAGGTCCCTCTCCCCTTAAGTAATTTTCTCAGAATTTGTCAGTATACTCCATTATTTCTTTCTGTTATGTTAATGGCATTAAAAATCATTTAAAAACTACTACTTCTGTATAATCTATTTTTTTAGAAAAATACTTTCTTTCTATCAAGTTCTAGGTTGAAATAAATTAGACAATGTTTACTTTATTTTATTCAGTTTTTAATTTAGTTCATTTATTTTTTACTGTAAGTTAAAACTCTGGTCAGAAGTAATTTAACTTTCAATCTTGTCGAAAAATAATTGTCTAATTACATACACCTAAAACACTATCCAATGACAATACTTCCACAATTGTTTCTAACATTTGAGTGAAAGGGATGTAAATGAATTAATTATATAGTTAAAAGGGGATTAATATCAATGAAAATGTTCATGATTAATTGAGGCACTTATTTCAGGAATTTTAGATATACTGTGTTTTTGTATTTTCCAATAGTCAAAACTTGCAAATTTTAAATGATTATTCCTGTTTGTTAAAAAAAAAAGTTTGTCAATAATATTCCTCAACTTTGATTTAATTTCAGAATGCTCCTTGGGTTAGGTATTGCTCTTAGTCTCTTGAATTGTGAGTATATTTTTGTTTTCTCAAAGTCATCAATGGTTACTTTTTGTGCATAAGTTCAGAGATTTTTTACTGAACAAGGATGAATGAATATTGCTTTTATTGAATTTTGGTGTTCACAGCAAAAACTTGAAAAATACATTCTTTGTTTTCATACCTTTTCGTCAGTGATTTTTAGACTCATTTTTGTACCCTTTTGATTGCCCACTTTTCAACGATGCAGCTACAATTATTTTTCTAGATATTAAAATATTCCTTGACTTCTTTTAGGGGAGTGAAATATACAATAACAGTTAAGAACACAATTGATCAAATCCATTTTTTACTTTCTTCTATATCTAATATATAGAAGAAAGTATTGGATTCGTGCAAATTTTCAAATTTCGAATTTTGACGGATTCGTACGTTTTGAGGTGCGCTGAGTCCATTTCGACCATTTTTGGAAAATGTCTGTCTGTCTGTGTGTGTGTGTGTATGTGTGTGTGTATGTATGTATGTGTGTGTGTATGTGTGTCACGTCTGTGTGTGACCAGTTTTTTGTGGCCGCTCTACAACAAAAACTACCGCATGAAATCGAACGAAATTTAGTACACATATGTGCACCTATGTGAACTTGTGCCCATTAGTTTTTGGCGCGAATTCCTCCAAGGGGGGGTGGAGCAATGGGACGTTCTTCGAGTTACGCGTGCTTGCTATTCCTCAGGAAGTAACTGGCGGAATCAAACAAAATTTGGTCCATATGTTGGTATTAACAGGAACAGGTGCTGATTCAATTTTGGTGTCAATAACTCAAACGGGGGTTGAGCTATAGAACGTTTTTTGTCGTCAATTGTGACTGCTGTATCTCAAGAAATAATGAACGGAATGAAAGAAAAATTTATCGGCAAGTAGCCCTTAGTGGGTATAAGAACTGATTTTATTTTTGTGTCAACAGCTAAAAAGGGGGTAGCGCAAACACTCGTTCTTTTTTTCCATTTTGAGTGCCCTATCTCAAGAAGTAATGCTACGTTCTGATTGAAATTTGGAATATATGTGAATCCATATGTAAACAGGCTCTGGTTTAATTTTGACGCCGATCGCTTCAAGAGGTGTTGATTTTTTTTTTTTGCGAATAAAAATATTTTTATTAATGCAACAATAAGAAAGATAAATCGTAATAGATTGTCGTCTGCGTATTTCTCGTGATTTTAATTGTATGGAAATGATAGGAAATATTATCTCAATGATTTAAAATTTTTAACTGTTGCCATCTTATGTTTGTTAACAAATAAAATATTTGTAATTAATTCAAGCAAGGCTTTTAAAATAACTTTCAATTTTCGCTCTTTGCTTTGCTTTTGCAATAATTCAGACATTGGGAGGGTCGTCAAGTTTTTGCATGTGTAATTTTGTTTTTGTTAGGAATATTGCTTCCTCGTCAAGCATGGGGAGGGATCAGAAAAAGGAAAAATATAGAAGAAAGTTTCGTGATGGCCACAACATACTAGTTTACTTTCTTCTATATCTAATATATAGAAGAAGGTATTGGATTCGTGCAAATTTTCGAATTTCGAATTTTGACTGATTCGAACGTTTTGAGGTGTGCTGAGTTCATTTCGACTATTTTTGGAAAATGTCTGTCTGTCTGTGTGTGTGTGTGTATGTATGTATGTGTGTGTGTATGTATGTGTGTCACGTCTGTGTGTGACCAGTTTTTTGTGGCCGCTCTACAGCAAAAACTACCGCATGAAATCGAACGAAATTTGGTACACATATGTGCCCCTATGTGAACTTGTGCCCATTAGTTTTTGGCGCGAATTCCTCCAAGGGGGTGGAGCAATGGGACGTTTTTTGAGTTACGCGTGCTTGCTATTCCTCAGGAAGTAACTGGCGGAATCAAACAAAATTTGGTCCATATGTTGCCATTAACAGGAGCAGGTGCTGATTCAATTTTGGTGTCAATAACTCAAAGGGGGGTTGAGCTATAGAACGTTTTTTGTCGTCAATTGTGACTGCTGTATCTCAAGAAATAACAAACGGAATCAAACAAAAATTTTTTGACAAGTAGCCCTTAGTGGGTATAAGAGCTGATTTTATTTTGGTGTCAACAGCTAAAAAGGGGGGGTAGCGCAGTCGCCCGTTCTTTTTTTCCATTGTGAGTGCCCTATCTCAAGAAGTAATGCTACGTTCTGGTTGAAATTTGGAATATATGTGAATCCATACGTAAACAGGCTTTGGTTCAATCCAATCGCTCCAAGAGGTGTTGATTTTTTTTTTTTTAGCGAATAAAATTAGCTTTATTAATGCAACAATAAGAAAGATAAATCGTAATAGATTATCGTCTGCGTATTTCTCGTGATTTTAATTGTACGGAAATGATCGGAAATATTATCTCAATGATTTAAAATTTTTAACTGTTGCCATCTTGCGGTTGTTAACAAATAAAATATTTGTAATTAATTCAAGCAAGGCTTTTAAAGTAACTTTCAATTTTCGCTCTTTGTTTTGTTTTTACAATAATTCAGACATTGGGATGGTCGTCAAGTTTTTGCATGTGTAATTTTGTTTCTGTTAGGAATATTGCTTCCTCGTCAAGCATGGGGAGGGATCAGAAAAAGGAAAAATATAGAAGAAAGTTTCGTGATGGCCACAACATACTAGTTTAACTTCATAATAATGAAACAGATGGAGAGAAAAGATGTGTACTAGTACTATTTTAGAATGTTCAACATTTTGTATTTAAAATGAGCTGGTGTGTGCCTCACATGACTTCCTTTTACACCAATTTAAAGTTATTTCCCCATTATTGAAAATTTTAATATGATTACATAGTTAACTGTCTAAATATCACAGACAATGGCCAAATTGAAACTAGATTTTAAAACAAAAAGCCAAATTTGTCGCCAAGTTGGCGACAAAACTTGGTGACCAAAAGCTTGGCGATGTTTGCATAATAACGCTACTTGAGTTTGCATTGAAATTAACATTGATTTCCCCCCAAAAAGGTGTAAAAGACCCCCTTTGGAAAATCCAAATGCAACCAAAAAGGGAGATGCACAACTAGACCCCACTATGAGTCTATGTACCAACTTTCTAGGACATACCATACTTGAGTTATGCGACATACATACATACGGACGTCACTAGAAGAGTAGTTGTAAATAACTCGGAGAATGTTAACACGGATATTTCGAGTGTCTATACATTCTTAGTAGGGATGCACCGGATAGTGATTTTGCCGGATACCGGATATCCGATGCCCCCTTACCTGCCGGATTCGGATATCCGGCATTTCGATTGCATTGCATGTTCGCATATTTTTCTACAACACCGTTTCAAAACAATAAATCAAACTTGTTCCTCATATCATTTCTTTAAAAACATGTTAAATACATTCAAATGTACTTTTTTTAGAGCCTCTATATTTTAATTTAGGAATTGTGCTATATATAAAATGAAACATTAAAATATTGTTTTATTTCGACAGATTTTTTCGAAAGAGATAAACTTTCGGCAAAAATTAATTCTGTATGTAATGTATACATGGTTTAAACTTTTAATTATTCATAGTTGAAATCTTGAAGGTTGTATAATGAGTCATATTTGTTATTAGATTTGCATGACGTGTAGAAATTTTTTAAAACTTCATCATAAAGTAATACATTTTCTTGTTTCCAATTTAGAAATAAGAAAAATAAAACTTTGCTTTGAAATCATTTTTATTACAGATAATACACGTGTAAAATTTTTCTAACATACAATTTAAAAAAAGAAAATATTAAAACAGGGCCAGTTTGACTCAAAAAATAAATAAATAAACTTAAATAATCAACTTAAAATTTTACTTTAATTCCAGAAATAAAGGTACATTTTCTCTAAAGATGCAAATTAGCATCTTAAATACAGGGGTGCCCTCCCTAAGAGCAAGGGCCCACCCCCTAAAAACCATAAATACCCCCAAATAGAAAGCTCCCCCCCCCCCCCCAAAAAAAGAAAATACCCCTAACCCCCCCCCCCCTCCTAGGTGGGCAACACAGTTAACAAATTAATAAACTTATGCTAAAATAATCAAATAAAAATTTTACTTTAATTCCAGAAAACAAAGATTCACTCTCTTAAAAGATGCAAATTAACATCTTAAATACAGTATTAAGAGTCATTCTCAACGCGTTCACTTTTTAAAAACAAATTAATAAACTTACGCTTAAATAATCAACTTAAAATTTCCCTTTAATTCCAGAAAATAACGATTCACATTATTAAAAAATGCAAATTAATATCTTAAATATATTATTAAAAGTCATGCTCAACATGTTGACAATTTTTTGTAAACATAAATAAAATTATACTTAAATAATCAACTGAAAATTTTACTTTAATTTCAGAAAATAAAGATTCACATTCGTAAATGATGCAAATTAACATTTTAAACAAACTATTAAGAGTCTTGTTAAACACGTTCACGCTTTTAAAAATAAATTAATAAACCAATTCTTAAATAATCAACTTGAAATTTTACTAAATTCCAAAAAATGAAGTTACACATTCTTAATGATGCAAATTAACATCTTATATATAACATTAAAAAATATGCTAAACATGTTCAATCTTTCTTAAATGAATTTATAAATTTATACTTGAACACTGAATAAACTTAAATTTTACTTTAATTCTAGAAAAAATAAAAATACACGTTCTTAAAAAAATACAAATAAATTCTTAAATATATTATTAAAAATTTTACTATACAATTAAAAAAATTAGAAAGAAGAAATTGAAGCAATAACTTATAGCTGTTATTTCTTACTGCTATATTCACCGTCTATTTTAAATGCTAAATATCAGTTGAAAGTCTTAGTTAAAGTAATTATTCTGGGAAAAGCAATTATTACTTTATTCAACATTCTAAAATTTCCAATGGACTCAAGATTGCGTTGAATATGACAGTTAGAATTATGCTTAATTTCATGCAATATACACTTAAGAATCTTCATTTATCAATGCAGGGGAATATTTTAGATTTTTTCATTACAAACAGAAGTTTTTCTGCATTATTCGGTGATAGTCGGTTTTTGTTTTCTGTATAAATTCTTTTAACTCCACTAAATAAACGTTTTGAGTTTACTGAACTTGGCAGAGCATTTAAGTACTTGAAAACAAGAGGTTTTAGCCGGGGAAACTCTTCTGCATGATGTTTCCACCATGTAATGGGATTTTCATTTCTTTTAATAGGAGGGAGATTGAAATATTTTAGTCATTGGTCACTACATATTGGTTTCTTGATGGTTCTTCATCCTTTTAGTATCACTGAAAACGGAAGTTTCCACACCGTACTACTCTTTACATTGCTTTGTTTCAGTGCAACTATTCTGCATTTTTCATTAGTTTCTTTCATCCTTTGTTTTAATGTTCATGAGGTATAATGGCACCAAAGCGTGCATTATTAAATTATTAATACACTGTAACTATATTATTGTTTTATTTACATGTCTCTCTCCCATTGACCATTAATTTTGTGCATCGTAACAGAGTTTTATGTTGAATAATACAGCTTTTTTTATGCAAGAAACGGTAATATATAGTTAAGAAATGGTTCAAAAAAGTGTGAGAGATGTTTACAAATGCCTAAAATTTTTTAGTGTGTTTCTAAAAATCCGAATTCATACATTTTTCTACTACGCTAAATTTCAACTTACGCGAGAGGAGTAGTGGAATGCATTCCTCCCGCAAGTCGGAACTTGACTGTATTTTAATTTTCAACATGGCCGCTCCTTCAACTTCAAGCGGTTTGATATGAACCATTTCAAGGTCGACTTTTCACTTCAGCGTGTTAAAGCAGAGAGAGTGAGAGAGGGAGGGAGAAATTATTGGCAACATACCGTCAGCAGATTTGCGAACGAGAGGGGGGGGGGGACGCGGGGGGGAATGCCAGAAGCTAGGTTTGAAGAGGAATGGTCGTTTTTGAAGCAGCAATTAAAAGAGAAAGCATCATCGAAAAGTTTATGAAACAGTGAAAGCTTTAACTGGAATTTTTGCAAAAGTAAATTCAAAATTAAACCCTCATTTCGTACCGGATAACCCCACATCAACCCCGGATATCTCTCACATTTTTACCGGATAACTGCCCGGATATCCTGCAAAAAACTGTCGGATATCCGGATCCGGAGTGGCTTGTCGGATCGGATACCTCATAGTTCCGGATAGTTAAAAAATCAGCCGGATAGGCCGGATACCGGATAGTTACCGGATATCCGGTGCATCCCTAATTCTTAGGCACTTATCTGTGTGTGGTCGGGTTGAAAAAAAACTCAACATTAATTCAGGGGTGAGCAAAATGGAAATTAGGGCCGAATTTTGAGTGAAAATTTTTTCGCGAATACAATACTTTCTTTTTTGTAAAAGGAAGTAAAAATATAAAATTTTATTTAAAAAAAATCCCTTGATGCTTAGTTTTTATTTAAACTGGAAGGTATGAAAATATGCTTAACTAAGTAGGCATATTTTTGATTTTCAATGCATGAGATAATTTGTAGGGTCTTTAAAACATCTCTGCCAGAATGTAAGGAAAAAATAAGTATTTCAATGTTGCATCTTTTCATGTTTAGAAAAATGAAGCAATGTTGACTTTAAAAAATGTCAAGAAACATGTCTTATTTGTCATTTATGTTAAGGAGCATCTTATTTAATGTTGCGGCATTTGTTGTTATTCCGTGTCACAAAAAACACGCTGATATTTAGAACTCAAAACATTTTATTCAACACTGAAAAACTTTAATTGAAAAAAGGTAAAGACATGATATTGCTATGAGTGTGTGCAAAACCCGCGGCACACACACTCTGGAATTCCAAAACAGAAAGAAGAGGGAGCCGGTTCTCGTGAACTTGAATTTATACCCTATTGCACTACCTGAAGGTACAAACCAATTTGGCGAGCGCCAACATCCCAGTTTGGCTACTGCAGCCGCAATGTGCCATCCAGCTGACATGATTTGATCAAATCATTTATCATTCTAGACAAGCAAGAATTCTCTAACTTCTCTCTCTCTCTTAAGTTTACCTGGCCTGGAAAATGACATAGTTACTGTGTATTTATTACTTTGTATGCACGAATTGTGTTAAAATTAATTGTCAATGGTAAAAAGCAAAAAAAAATATAAAAAATTTAAAAAAAAAAAACATCACTTTCAGACACGTTTCAGAGCTACAAGAAACCCCCTTTTTTTCCTGTGCAAAAACATTTAAGTTATGGATATTATTGCTTTTCATACCTGCCTAGATTTTCTGGAGAGTTTTCCAAATTTTGAGATTTTTTCCAGTCCCTTGATTTCTATTAAAAATCTCCCGTTATTTTTATGTATCTTGGAAATATCCCTTTATTTAGGGAATTTTGTTTAAAAAAATTCCCTCAAATGATTTTTGCAGGAGCTATCACTCATTTTACCTATAATCTTTATTTTTCTCCAAATGAGTTCTAATATACTCTACTTCTCCAAATAAGTAGGTTATTATGACTATAGGGGCCCTTTTTCAACCCCCTTCAGGGCCCCTACCCCTATACTCATAGGGGCCTTGTAGGGGATTGAAAAATATACATGATTGATGTTTTACACAGTTCTGTGACAACGGGCTTCTTCAAAAAATCCATTTCAATGGGCTTAAATCTAAATCTGCTTCGGCTTTGAGGTATCAGCCATATTTCCCCCTTAATAATCATAGAAAATGCAATATTTTGGTGTATCATTATCATCTACTAGTTTGTTTACCTGCAATGTTTGCAGGTATGCTATTTTGTTTCAAATGTTAAATTTTGACTCGATATTTTGCCAATGTTAACTACTTTGATTTTTACATAAATTACAATCTAATTCAATTCTGTCACAGCTATTGGCATCTGATTTACTCACTTGCAAATTATTCTGGTATTGAATAGTCATTAAATTTTGAATGATTTTGTCATTAAATGAAAATGCGCTATTACTATAACGCTGTGGGAAAGTTTGTTATTTTTAGCTAAACACGTAATTTCATGAAATAATGATTTAGTTTTAACTTATTATACAAAATCTTAAAACCAGCATTGCCATTGAATTTTTATTAAAATTGTCTCAAAAATCTAATTTTAAAATTTAAAAAAATAAAGATTACGTACTTTTTGAGCATTTTTTTTTTAAATTTTCCGTCATTATTATACATGTACTTTTGAATTATCTTTTGAAATTAAGATGTTCATTGCATGATACTCATTTCTATGGAAGAAGTTTTATTTTCCAGTCAATGATATTTTTGAATATTTCAGTGCCCTTGGAATATCTTGCGTTGTGGATAGATATGCCTTTTATGATTTTGTTGAGTGACATAAAACAAGGCATCTTTTATGCAGCTTTGTTGAGCTTCTGGCTGGTTTTCTGTGGCGAGCATCTGATGGTAAGCCTCAAAATCATTTTCAAATATAGATTTCATGGTGGATTATTATATTTTAGCTTACTCATTTATTGCAGTTCTCTTGAATGTTACAAAACAAGTCATTTACAAAAAGGAGATATCCGTAAATGATGCTGCCCTTTTTTGTCAACATATTTGGGCCCCCTTCGCTTCCCCTTGGCATTCACAATTTCATGAACTCCCCTTGTTCCTCAAAGGGTGACATCACTTGAAAGACGACCCCTTATGAAAAATCTGAAAATTGTTAGGATATGATCAAACCAGATGAAATATATTTTTTTCTTTTTTGCTTATAAAAAGTTTCTTTAGATTCTTTTACCTTTAATTTACATGTTTTTCTCACTTTTTCCATTAGTGTGATCGCTTTAAAGCAGAAAAAAAAAAGAGATACTATCTCAAAATTTTAGAGAGAATTTTAATTATTTTTTTAAATTGTACTTCATAATTTTGTTTTATTTTCTATTTTTCTTTATTTTTCTTTATTTTTTATTTTGTTTATTTTTTTTATATTCTTTTTTCTCTTTTTGCTCCACAAAGTTGGTGCATTTTCAAGTGGTCTGTGGTAGCCTGGACTTAGTGGAATCTCTGCTCTAATGCATTTTAAATAGTCAACATAACTCATGTTATAAGATTTCTTACAATTTTCGATTATATAAGTTTTATTAAAACTTGTTTGATCTTAATTTTGTAGGAAAAGAAATTCCATTCACAGTTGTTTCCATGATTCATACAATCAGGATTTCATGCTTGCTGTATTGTGTGACATTAACAATGCATGGCAAATATGTTAAGGAAGTTCATTTTTCATTTCATTGTTATTCTATTTGTTGCAACTAAAGTAAATTGTAAATAAAAAGAAAATTAATTTGAATTCTGAAATTTTGAATTCAAATTATACTTTTCGCAATCACGAACTGAGACAGGACCCTACTCATTGGAGTTATTGCAGACCTGCCAACTCTCCCGTTTTTCACGGGAGACTCCCGTTTTTCACGGGAGACTCCCGTTTTTCACGGGAGACTCCCGTTTTTTACTCCATTCTCCCGGTTGTGCGTTTGAGTATCCATTTCTCCCGTTTTTTTATTTTTTCGGGTTTTTTTCTTTTTTTTAAATTAAACTTAATTTTCTTCCTTAAAATAGTTACTCACAGCCCTAATAGATGGCGTGGCTAGCAGAGCAAACCCGCACTGCTCAGTGAGCTCATGTTCGACGAGCACGACTGGTTAGTTAATCACGTGACAGCTAATGATCACGTGCTCCAATCAACCAATCAACTGCTTAGAATGGTAACGAATGCGGTAACCGGTTAACCATAGAACGCTGCGGTTAGTTACCGGTTACTTACCGATCGACCGGTGAGGTTCGTCGAACGCATAGACTAATAATAAGAGTAGACCGAGCTATGGTAACCCTTTTGCTGCTCATAAACCAAACCATGTGACTGGTGGATATCCTAGCAACAGCGGGCGTTGATCGTAGCAGACGATCAACGCCGGCGAGAAATAAAATAAATGGAATTGATGGAACACGGTATCTTTTATGGAGTCCGATTTGTAAATTTGTTATTCTAAGTTGTAAATATTTTGTTAATATAGTGAGTTTTTCGTTTAGATAGTATTGTGCATTTTCTTTATTTAATTTCAATAACTCTCTAAGAAATTAAAGATGCAAGTGCCCCAAAAGAATCGGCAAACGGTAAGATTTTTACCTGCAATTTCAATTTAAGATACCAATTAGTACATTTTTGCGTTAACGCAAAACGTTTACGCCATTATACGTTCACGCCAACGCTGACGTAGCAGTTCCGAATGAAATTAAAGTTACTGAAAACTGTGATAAAAACTAATTACTAATGTCAAAATAATGCATAACTAAACGAAAAACAGTTCAATATCTGCACCTGGAAAAAAAAAAATTATAATGAAAACACATTACGTCTTAAGATACATGTCGAGTGCCAAACTATAGATAATGTTGCCATCTAGCAACCATGCCGCCAAAGTTTTCGCCAAGCCTTCCACTAGTCACATGATGTATCCATGAACCAATTTTTTCATCAGCAAGTCTGGGAAAGCTCGGTCTACTCTTATTATTAGTCTATGGTCGAACGCAAGGTGAGCGGCAAACATCCGATGGGTGCGTTCGGAGTGTCGACCGAAATGCTTCCGGAGATGGTATTTTGGTTTAACTCTACGTTCGCACTTCCACTTCTATCTCACGCATGCGCCGTTGCCGTTTTCGCGGTATCGTTCAGTTTTCAGACGCATGCTAACTGCGCCGCGTGTTTTCATCTTGATCTACAGCGTGCGTTGTAGTTTAACATTCATCTTTAGCGATGTCTGAAAAAAAAAGAAATATCTACATACAAAAATAGCGGTTATACGAGTGAATTCTCTTTCATGAAAAAATCAAATAAATACTTGTTATAACAATGTGTTTTACTTATTATAGCATCGTTTAAAATCTCCCTTTTTCTCCCTTAAAGCTTTGACTGGATCTCCCTTTTTTTCTTTTCATAAGGTTGGCAAGTCTGTTATTGTTTCTAGAAACGGCTCCTGTCCCCCCCAAGTCTGCCTCTCCTCCTGGGCGGTTACGTGTGCATAGTTGTGTGTGTGCGTAGACCTGTGTGTATGCACGTAGGCGTGTGTGAGTGTATGTGTGTGAACGTGCGTGTGTGTAGGACATGGACGCCTCCGACCAGGAGAAGCGGATAGCTCAGGACCGGAGCAGCCGCGCCAAGCCGCCCGCAGAGGACGGTGGGTGGTGGTGCTGCAGAGGCTTCTGATTCAAGTTGAAAAAGGCACGGACACCAAAAACGGTCAAATGAGAACAATAAGCAATCGTGATTGCTCAAAAATGTATTTGGTAATTATTGTTTTAAAAAGCTGTGTGCATTATTTTTCTCTTGGTAATATTTCCCCCCATAAAATATTCTTTTATTTCTAAATGTATCCAAGCAATTAATTTTATTAAGTGAACAATAAAACTATTCTCTGCTTAACAACATTTACCTCTTTGCAGGAGTCCATAAATGTTGTGCAATCTTAAAATCCTCTTCATTTTCCATGCTTCTTTTCATTTTTGTAAACAAATTATGTAACAAGCTTCCAAAAAGAAGAAAAAAAAAATCTCAATGTTTTTATAATAATGGAAGACTTGAAATGATAATAGTAGAAAATTGTATGTTTCCTCCCTTGAGTGTATTACAGGAGAACTTCAAAAAGGATCCAAGGATCACGGAGATCCAAAATTTTGGAAAATCCAAACAACTTGTGAATTAAAGGCCTAAAACTCGATTTGAAAAAGGAAAAAATTAGTAGCTACAATTCAAAACCTAAGGCAGTTTTTTAATGGCAGCTACTTTTAGCATTCGTTTGAATACAATATGCAATTCTTGCCACATTTATATTCTTTAAAGCCGTTGGCTTTGCAGACTTGCAAGCACCATAAGTAATAATTTATTAGCAGCTGCAGCGTTTCTGCAAGTCATAATTGTCAAATGTCCCTTATTCGTTTTGAATCATTTTGAAAACTAAGCTTTTGGTAGGGAGTGCTTTAAGTGTATTAAGTACCCATATTTTATCGAGTAAAATTGATTTTTAACTTAAAACAAATGGTTTTCAGATCGCTATTGAGCTAATAACAAATTTAAAAAGGCCACCCAGTAAATCCAAAACTTTGAATGGGGCTCAGCCCCAAATATTCCATATTTCTGAGGTTCTACTGTAAATGGTACTTCTCTAGATTATCTTTCATTATTAAAAAATGCATCCACCTAAGCTAAAAATATGCTTTTCCAAATAAAGGGCATGACTGTGAAAATTTTTAGTTAGTAAAATAATTTCATTCGCAGCCATTTTTTTTAAATTGCGGCCATTTTTTTTTAACTCTTTAGTTCAAAATGATAATTTTATTACACTCTTCGCAATTCATAATCCTAAATACATTAATTAGTGCAAGTAATAAATATTTTATCAATATCTAAACACGTTGGTGCACTTAAAGAGCGTTAATTTTTTAAGTGATGGTTGACAGTTGATTTTTTAATACCTTTTTTTTCCCTTCCTTTTTAAAAAATTTTGTTGCCCTGTGAATGGTGGCGACTTAATTTTGCCCATTATTTCTGAAGCTTTCTTTAGTTCTTCAGGAATTTTTCACTCATAAAAATTCTTATACTTTTCTCCCATATCCAGTTTTGTACAACAATATTAAACTTCTTCCCCATTTTTTTTTATTGAAAGCATATTTTACTTTTTGTACATTCTTATAGTTACTAACTCTTGTAAATGATTTTCATTGTATATGTAATTAAATCTTTGTTCGTCCAATTGATTTTTAATGCGTAAATCTATTTTTTATTTGGCATTCACTATATAGGAAGGACGGAAGGTAATACATGTTTTTGTTTTTTCTTTGTACTTATTAATATTGGTTTTGCAGAATTCTAAATCAATATTTTTTCAACAGCTCACTGATTGTAATAATTAATAACTTAATAATTAGTAATTATATGCCTAAATTATAATAATGCAGCCATCACTTACCAATTGAGTCTTGGAAGGGGAAAGCAAGAAAGTATGGACCTTCTAAAATTCAAATAAAAGGAAATATGAGTTGGTGCAATAATTGTGGGAAAGTAGTAAAATTGAATAGCATTTAGTTATAGTATTTAATAAGAAGCATTTTTTAATTTAGTTATCTGCTTTTATTCTATCAACTGTTCTTTAGTTACAATAAATCTTTACTAATAATAAAGCTGAAAGTCTCTCTGTCCAGATCTCTCTCTATCTGTCAGGATCTTTGCGACGCGCATAGCGCCTAGGCCATTCGGCCAATTTTCGTGACATTTGGCATAGAATTAGTTTATAGCATGGGGTTGTGCACCTCAAAGCAATTTTTCAAAAATTCGATTTTGTTCTTTTTCTATTCCAATTTCAAGAAAATTTTCTCAAGCAAAATTATCATAAGATGGACGAGTAAATTACCAAGTTATCATAACGTGGAACCGTATAATGGGAAAGCCAATTGGAGAGAAATACACCATACATTATTCGTAAACATACAGGCGAACCAAAAGACCTTTTAAGTTTCTACTAAGGGCAAAGCAACACGGGTACCACTAGTAATGGACAAAATAGTTTTTATACAACATGTTTAGAACAATAATTCTTGCTTTTACTCTTTACATTTTCAAGAATGACTTACAGTCATTCATGGCTTCAATTTGCAATTTAACATTAGAGTTTCAAGCATTTTTAAGGCTCATTAAGATTTTTGTGATTCTGCCAAAAGCTCAAAGTGTATTTTAAGTATCCAAGCTGAAAATTTGTTTTGTATGTTGCTAGTTTTATTTAGATAATAGTACTTTTAGCTACCAACATTTTCTTTTCTGCTGTGGAGGACTTATGTTTTTGAACATTCGGGTCCAATTTGCATACATTTTAACTTTCACCTGAACAGTTTAGACTTCGAGTGTGCGGTTATGAATTTGTTTCAGAAAGCGAGTTGCTTATTTACTCGTTCTGTCTCTTGCTTGCATACCTGCCGGCAGCAGCAGCATGCACGGCCTTTATATTTTTAGTTGTAAATAAAAAGAATTTTATATTTAAGTGTTCCTCCATATTTGACATGTTCGCGACTGAAATGAACCCGCGAAACTTATGACTCATTTTTTAAGGGGAGTTTCCCAGATTTTGACTATTTCCCCCTATCTATAGATTTTTATTTTTAAAAAAATCTCTTGTTTTTTTATTAATCTTGTAAAATAATCCTATTAAATAAATTTTGAAGAAAGGGAAAGTTCCTGTAAAATTATTTTCACAAAGATTGTTGCTCATTTTTTCTACAGTCCTTACTTAACCTTAAATAAGTTTTTATTATGTATTAACTGTTAATCAGATATTCAGCATTAATTTTAACTTTTATAATATTTTGTTTCATGTCTTAATTGTTTTATGGGTATATAATATAAGAATCTTGCATATGATTGTTCATTGAGGCATAGTAAAAAATCCTGAATAAGGAAAAATATGATAGTGCAATGTGTAACAGTCATCCGCTGGATTTTTTTTCTTTTTTCTGGGTATTTTGCCTGGTATGTGCATGTCATACAAAGGAACATAGTAATTAATTGAGTAATAATTTTTATTGAACATAAAAATAAAAATTTATATTAAGGGAAAATATTTTTATATTAAAATAGGATGAAGTAGAACGGAACAGAATGAGAAGTTACTGGCGATATCTAACATCTGTTGTTTTTGGATGTTTTTGCTTATTTATATTTGATATGTGTGAAAGGTATGTATTCATGTGTAATTCTTTACCATTTTTTCTGTGATGTATTTTTTTTTATGCAGATAGGAAAATTAAATTTAGCCAGTTCTTACTTAGCTTATGTTTGTAGTCTGTGTTGCTTAATAGATGTAAAAGTAAGATTTAACAGTGTTCATCTGTAACTGATTTGTCAAAAGAAAGTCTTGTTTTCTTGAAACTGAGTTTGAAATGTGTATGATGGTTCAATTAAATTCCTCTGGTGAGTCATAAATTTTGCAATTAATAACTTATTTCATTAATACTATATTGTTAAATTTAGAAGTCTTGCATTCTAAGTACAGATCATCATTTTCTGCTGTCTTAAGCTGTCTTTCAGCCAATTTTTTGACATCACAATGAAAATAACATTTTATTTTGATTATGATAAAATTAATCATGCCTCAAGAGTCAAGATCTATAAAAAAATGTAAAAACATCAGAACCAGGAAAAATTTTAGGTGCAGAACAACTCATTTCTCAAAGTTTATGGGAAAACTCGGTGTAACCTGGCTTTTGAAAGAACTAGATTTTTCAGTCGTCCAACCGACCTGGTGCTAGGAATTTGTAGGGCCTTAATAATGTCCTTTTGCAGTAATGTGGTTCACTGACTTTTTACCTTTAATATAGCATATTATTGTCTTCTATTGGTGATAATATACTGTTTTGGATTATTCCAAAATTTACTCTTATAATGCTGTCGGCTAGAAAAAACAAAATTGAAGTCGCTTACGTCAGGCAAAACTTTCATTTTTTGATAAAAGGAATATTTTGTTTCTAATAAGAATATAGAAAGTATAGTAGTTTCCTATTTATATGTGGGTCAGATAATATAAATTTGTTTAGCGCTGCTAAAAACTTGTGATCATTTTCAAATAATATGCTAAAGAGGCTCATACAGCACACTGAAAGTGACAGATTTTATTACAAATGTGTACAGCTCCAATAATTAATATAACTTTTGCCAGTAATACAGTGAAATCCTGTTACAAAAAATACCAATACACCAAAATTTCAGTTTCAACAAAATAAAATTTTAGTCCTGATTTAATTTCTAGTACATTGTTTGAATGCTATTATAAGAAATTCCCATTGCAATGAAAAAAAAAATTTGCAGTCCCTTAAAGATTGTTGTAACAGGATTTCACTGTGCTAGATTTCATAGTGCTTTTCAAGTTTGGAGAAATTTTATCTTTAAAGGTTTTTTTTTTTTTTTAATTGTGAAGGAACATTAACACATAGAAAAACTTTCATATTATGTATTTTATATTTTGGCAAAAAGAATTAAGCACGCAAAAGCAAAATAAAAAAAAAGATAAGTATTTATACATTAATTTTGTTTTTTCACATTTATTATTTAACAGCTATAAAAAACTGTATTGTCTTAAGCAATTGTTGAGGGAAGTTAACTCAGCAAAAAAAAAAAGATATGTTCTTGCCTTTGTACAACTTTTTCTCTTTTTCTAGAAATTGTTATTATTTTTTTTTTTTTTCATTTTTGCTTTTAAGTTTTGATATAAAATAAATGAATTCAATTTATTTTTTTTTAATGTAAAACCATTGCTTCAAAACATAAACTTTGTTGAAAAATATAAACAACGCATTATCTGAACCATAAAACTACTAATCATTTAAACCACCATTAATAAAAATAAAGCAGGTCTAAGCAGATTATAAGAAGTAATCTAATGGTGAAAAGCTCAATTTCTTTTAGAGCAATGTTCCCTACCCCAAACAGTTCTTATGTAAAACTTTTTAACATATTCTTCATGGATGTATTCCCTTGGTTTTTTTCTCAGTAAAAGATGTAACAAATTATAAGTTAAGTTTCAGCTGTGTTAGTATTTCAAACACATGTAAGAATACTTGCATGTTAAGTTTGCACACTTCATTTTTATGCTACTTAATGTTATTCCGTAATAACCAATAATATGCAGTCATTTGTTTTTCAGAGGTGTACAATTGAAGAATCCCTTTTTCAGCATATGGACTTCTAAAGCTGGATCAAATTTATCTGTATCCTTCATTAAGCTTGAAAATATTTTGAAACTTTGTTTTGTAAACTTAATTTCATAGTTTATGTATTGAGAAAATATAATATTAAGTTATGCTAAGGTTTTGATTCATTAATTAAATTAACATTTTATTTATCCTTAATAGTACATTAGCTTGGTTTCATCATTTTAGCTGCAATATCAGCCTGCATTTATTTCTTTTTCCTGTGCCATTTAGTGTTCAAGGTTTTTAAAAACATTGGTTTTAAGAGAAACACACTACCTACTATGAGTAGCACCAGAAGAATGTATTATGAGGTACTTGGTTCGCTGTTTAAAAATAAATCTGTGTCATCTTTACTAATAATAAAGCTGAAAGTCTCTCTGTCTGGATGTCTGTGACGCGCATAGCACCTAGACCGTTCGGCCCGATTTTCATGAAATTTGGCACAAAGTTAGTTTGTAGCATGGGGGTGTGTTCACCTCGAAGCGATTTTTCAAAAATTTGATGTGGTTCTTTTTCTATTCCGATTTTAAGAAAAAAACTATCATAAATTACGAAATTATCATAATGTGGAACCGTAACATGGGCACAAGCCAATTGGCGAGATACGAAATTACCATAACGTGGAACTGTAATGTCGGTACAAGCCAATTGGCGAGAAAATTCACCATACATTATTTGTAAATATACAGGCAAACCAAAAGACCTTTAATTTCTCTATTACGGGTGAAGCCGTTCGGGTGCCACTAGTGTGTAATAAAGAAATTTTATAATGAAATAAACACTGTAGAATCCTAATTAACTGTCCCAAATTTGACATATGGTAATTTGGTTACAGCAGAGAATGAAAAAAATCTATTATAGATTTTTTTCACGTCTTTTGATTCTATGCTTATAAATGATGCTTCATCTATTCATCATAAACAATTTTATTATTTAAAAAAATAACAAAATTAAAATAACAAAGCTTTATGCACCAACAGCTTTAAAAAATTGTAAGTTTTACTTATAATTTGAAGTTTCTGGAGACGACAATCTAATATTGCTTCTACGTCATTATTGTATATATCTTTTGATTTCATGCTTATGAAAAAAAAATCTTCAAATAAATATAATTTTTAATAACTGGCTTAAGAAGTTGACTGAACCTAAAAAAAGTGTATATAGTACTCCAGTTAAATATAATGATGCTTTCTATTTTGTTTGTTCATTTATTTATATATTTTGCATGTAAGATATGTACTGGGGAGTTAAAAATATGGAAGGAAAGTTTTTTATGAAAAATATTATTCAATTAATTCTGATTTTTTTTTTTTTTTGAAAATTTCTTATCTTTGCATTAAAATACTGGACCTACATTTTCCTACTTTTTTATAAAAGTGTTCTACTTTTCCTATTTTTTTGCGAAAATATCCTGCTTTTCCTACCTTTTGACCGTCAAAATGCACCTCTATATAAACTTGATGAATGCATTTTGAAAATTTGCTCAAAGCAAATAAAAACAATTATTAAAACCAGTATTTCCTCAGAAAATAAATTTATTCAAGAGGTTGATTTACCATTGTAGGGGGGGGGGTGTTAAAAAGTTCATTCATTTTTTTTTCTTTCTCTCAGTAGAAGGGTGAAAGTTAGACTTGATGCATAATTTTGGCATTTTATTAAAAGCATCACACAGAGGAAGCAATGCCTTTTGTTCCACACATTATAATGTCATTTTTAACTAGGGGGCTCTGCCCCCTGCTCGCTTCTCTCTCCAACTCTCTTTCATCGTCTGCGAGGGACAGCAATTGATGCTTTTAATCCTTTTACCCATGAATGTCTGGCTCCTTAAGGTTTAGAAGAGTGAGGTGGGCCGAAATGACTTCCCCTGGATGTTCTCTATCCAACGGTTACAGTATTGGCCTGTTAGAAGTTGTCAGTCCAGAGGAGATAGGGTTGTGAACACGCATGCACAGACAGATGCGTGCAGATTTTAATAGTATAGATGGTTCTTCTTTAAATGATATGACAGGAATGTCATTGTCATCAGTGCTGAAGTCGTCATTGTGGTTAACCGTCTTTCTTATTTTCTAGTTGAGAAGAGAATGTGATTCTTTTTAAGTTTTTTTGTAATTATTAAACAGAATTATGAACTTAGCAATTTTTTCACAAATTGTTTTTTGATTTTAATTTTTCGCACCTAAATGAAATCTGACCAGTTAATCATGAGTCTACTGTAGTTTCTTGTACAAGAAAATTAATGTTTATATATTTCTTTTACAGGGTATCATATATCGATTCAAATTTTTGATGATGACTACTGTTTTGTGTGCAGCACTCACAGTCATATCCTTCATTGTTGGCCAAGTAAGATACCTTACAGTAAATTTTATACTTAGTCAAACATTTTCAACAAATAAAAATCATGATTCCAAAGATCCCGTTTTCAAAACAGTAAAGCACTTTTTCTAAAGGAAAAAGGAATTCCCGATTTCTTGAAATCCTATTTTAGGTTTTGTAGCTGTAATATAATTCTTAACATTTAGTTTACATGAGATCCTTATTTTCTATACTTTAATTTTTATTGTGAATAGTTGAAAATTATTTAGATAATTTAAAAACTGAAGAGGCACTAAATCCACTCATTTTTTTAATTAAATATATACTTAGATCTTTCTTTTATGAAAAGAAATTTGAGGCTTGCTACTTTTCTCCTGAAACAAGTGCTCTCAAAAATATTTGAACAAATGAGTTGTTTTGTGCTACCTTGTTACTTTTTTCTTGGTAAGCTATTAGACTGTATCAAATAGTCTTTTCGTAGTCATGTTTAAAAAAAAATTATTATCAATTATCTAAATAAAAGCTTGAGACTTATAACTTGAAAACACTTTTAGGAAAAAGACAAATCAAATTAATTCTCAGATTGAATTGGTCACACAATATCCTACTAGAAACACATTGGATAAATTTCGTTTGCGGCACCTAATGGTCAATTGACTCGACATTTGAGAAATAAAATAATGAATAATTTCTTTTGGGCGATTCTCGAAAAAATGTCCCGTGCGTAGCGCTAAGTTTTTTATTTTTTCCAGCAAACCAAAACCTTAAAAAAGTAATGCTGTTGGGGAATAATACATGCTTTAATATACTATCAAAGCATAACAGTTAATCCCATATTTAATTAATAATTACTTGAATAACATAAAAAACTTAGCATTGCGCACGGGACATTTTTTCGAGAATTGTCCTTTTACGTATTTAAGGGTGCATTAGTTTTATTTTGTATATATTGAAATTCCATTTAACCTGGTTTAAGTGCTATAGTGAGATTACAGAGAATAAGACATTTGTTAAACACTATCTTGTTATTTTTTACATGTGAATCTCCTTTTTTCCCCCTTGGATAAGCTAATATCCTGTAGTGCAGGGGTTGCCAACCTAATTCCCATCAGCTACATATGATCCACATTGTACATCTATCTAGCTTGCTTACAAAAGTGGAAAAAATGCTCAATTAAAATAAGATTTAGATTTCTTTTAAAAATTTAGAAAGTTTGTTTTCTTTTGAAACTCTAAATGCAGTTTGGATAATTGAAGAGCTCTCTTCTATAAAATTATGTTTTACTTATTTTTCAAAGTGGAATTTATTTCTAGAAATTTGTTTTCGATTTTGTTGCTATTTTGTTTAATTGTGTTATTTCTTCCCTTTTCAATGTATATAAATAAAACAAAGAATATATGTGTATATATGTGTGTGTGTATGTTCCGTATACAAATCCTACAGTTTACGTCGGATTTCAGCAGGGAGGTACTTGGGCACCTGAAAAGGAACAAGGGGTTTTCAAGTGCCAAATAAGTAACTAAACTGTTCAAATTTTAATTTTAAGGCCCAAAAATAGCATTAAATGGCTCTTTCTACTCGAAATAGTCATCCGATCAGTTCAAATTTAGCATCATTCGAAAACCTACAAAAAAAAAATTCCCCTGAAATCGAATTAGTTTCTTCGAATTTCCAAAAAACAAAAACTGTATAATCACCGGAAATTTTTTTAAAAACATATTTAAGCCTAATGGAACAGAAATTCATGTCGGAAAATTATCGTTTGCGCGATCTCATTTTAAATAAAACCATTCAGAAGGTTGCCACTTTTTTTCCTCAACTGTGCCTAAATAAAATTTTGTTTTTGTTTTGAGGTAAAAATTACCCTTTTTGATTATTATTTTGAGATTTATCTTTTTTTTTTTAGGATTTTAGGTGTATTTATAGAAGGTTGCGTTTAATTTATTAGAGATTTTCTTGATTTGCCGTTTTCATTCTTAAGAATGATGAATTTTGACAGGAAATTTTGCAGCATTTTTTCCCCCCTAATTGAAGCCTGATTGTTGAACTCGTGTCACTTGACATAACTTTTATTTTCGAGGTAGATCGTGCAAAGCAGCTAGTACATAATAAATAAATGAGATAAAAAGTCATTTGTTAAGCTAGTTATGTAATTGGATGATATTAATCTTTTTTTAAACCTCATCTAGCCCATATCTCTTTGTCAGTGTGGGCAACTCTTGCATAAAATTTGTAGACCCCTTCTGTTACAAATAATGTTTAAGTAAATCAAATAGTTATCAATAATGTAAACAGTAATGCTATATGTATCACAGAAATTAAAAATACTTTAATTTCACCTAATGTATACCTAAAAGTAAAAGAACATTTAGAAAGAAAGACACAGGGCGGATTTCTTTGTGACAATAGGTTTTTTTTTTTTTTTTTTGTAAATCCGGACTCAAATTAATGACACTAAAATGTATAAGACTAAAAACTTTATCAGCATGTGTCAGACATATGCTTTAAATTTATTTTATAAACTTATTTTTTTCATCTTACTATTAGATATTTTATTTTTATTTCAATTGTATTTCATCTTGTGTTGTCATGTTATATGTAGAAAATATATGGCCTCTTCTATCGATATAATGTTTTTGCAAATTTGAGTAGGATAAAGCTTTGATATGCTACTCTTCCTGATCTTAATCAAATAGTTCTTTCAAGAAAACGATAAGCTCAGAAAGTTCTCCAAAGTTTAAAAGTTTGAATAGGCCAGGGATATCCCCGCTCTATTACTTTACTTCAATCAAATATGCTTCCTAGACATATATTAGACATTACTGAAAAGGGTATTCATGCAACCAAGAAATTAACTTATCCTCTTCTTTGCAGTCCTGCGATACATGTTTTTAAAAGTGACTTTTCTCCATACCTTATTCAAATATTTTACTATTCATTTCATAAAGTATTTTATTATTGATGTTGCAAATGTGTATTTTAGGTCAGTGAAGGTCGTTGGAAGTGGGATGATAACATCAATGTTGAATATACGTCTGCATTTTTTACTGGTGTATACGGAATGTGGAATTTATACACTATTGCTTTACTTGCTTTATATGCACCTTCACACAAGTATTATCCTGCCCAGTCAGGTACTATTATATTTTAAACTTTTTCATTCTTAACCCCTTAACAATCGGATAATTTTCAAGAAAACGGTCATAAAAGTGTTTTTTTTTTTTTTAAATTTAAGAAAATGATATAAAAATAAGTATATGAACAACATGTGCATTCAATTTTTCATTTTCAATATTTTTTAGATTGAAATTTTTAAAAAATTTAAATTTTTATGAAAAGTCAACAAACAAGCCCAAGCAAGCAGCAAAAATTTTAAGAAATATGTCTTTTAAACATTAAAAAAGAATTTTATTAATCTTTTGTGTAATATAAGTAAAAATAAGTAAATTTTTCTTGTGTGGTAAATTTCAAAGCTTGAGATAGAGGCCAACGTCATAGTCTGGTAAGTTAGTACCAAATTTCCTTTCTTCATCTCTGCAGTTACATTTAAAATGGACTGGTGCTACCATCTAGTGTATAAAGAGAGAAATAAAATGTATTCTGGGCAAAATAAATTAATTGGTTTTAATAGTTTCGTCGCGTTAATATTGCACACCCCAGCACAGCATTTTCACGGGGGCAAGCGGGAAGAGGTTAATGCTTAAAACATATTCATTGTCGGGGTGATTGTCTCCTGCCCATGCATCGGAAATCTGGTATTTTTTGTTATGATGTATCTCTTGACCCCCAAAGTTACAAATTTTGGGCAATTATGTCGATAATTGAATGAGGGGCAGGAAAACTTATTTTGGTTTTCAACATTTTTTTAGTATAAAAAGGATAAATATAGTCTAGAGAATAAATCACCTGTGTTTTTAGTCCGTTTATGTGGTCACAGAATGTGCTAGTTGGCATTGGCCTTGTAAATAAAGTGTTCATAATTTATGGAAGAATATTGTATGTTGAAAACCTGTTTCGGGCTTCCTTGCAATGGGAAATAAGATATAGTAGGTGACGCTTAATGTGATCACTTTGGGTCAAATACAATTTGATAACAATAACCGAAAAGAATCCAGGAGACACAAAGTAATGATTTTTTTCCAATTAAGGGGCATTCATTTTGGCAACCTCAAATTAAAATCACAATTACTCAACTGAACGCAGTTTTCAATTATAAATTATTAAATTAACAGAATGGAAATATCTGAATTATAAAAAGTTAAAGCTAAATTATGCAATTTCTAATCACATAGTAATAGGTGAAGTAAAATAGGACCGTTTTCCTTGACATTCGTAAACCAGTTTCAAAGCATATTCAGCTTTTCTATCTTTCCCAGCATGGTTTTGCTCGTTGTTTAAATTTTAATTTCACTTCGCTTTGCTTTCAATCTCGACACAATTCTTTAATAGTTTACAAAGTAATGGTAACAATGGAGGTCCTACATCAATGCCATGTCTTGCGACTGAATTTTTTTTAGGTGCAAAAGAAAGTTTTCATAGGGGGAGTCTGTGGTCATTGGGGGCGAACTTTCTGTAGCTTCATTCCTAGAAAAATTTTGAACTGCTGTTGAAAATCAAAAAAATGCTACACAGAAAGTTAGTCTTGTCAGGGTTTGACTGTATTTCTGTTAATTGAGGAACAAAAACGGGGGAAAAATTGAAAGTTTATGAAAAAGTGATAACAATAAACGAAGACGCTGATTACAACATCCGACCTTTTTAACGTGTGTTAACATACAAGTGTTCCGGGACTTCGTGATTCTGATAACATAAAGCGAATGATAACATTAACTGTGATCACATTAAGCGGCGCCTACTGTAGTAATTAAATGGAAAAATATATTGTATGTTGCTTTCTATGGCCTGCTTTGTAATTGCACTAAGCAGATTTGATTTTTGACTGTAGTGAAAAGTTGTTTTCAACATACAACGCTTTTCCCACCAGCCATTCAATTATTTATAATATTCATTGAGTAGCCCTGCTAAAATGCAATTATAAAATTATTGTATTTCAATTTAAAAAAAATTATTTCGTCTTTTTATGCCTCTGGTGCCTTCATCTTAAAAAGCACATCCGATATTTGCTTTCTATTTTTTTTTCATTTTCGATACTTACTACATTTTATTATGAAGCAAGTAAAGGAAATTTCTTTTTATTTTTCTTAAAATCGTAAACTGAAGTTTTTCAAGTAAAATTTCATGCTTTTTATGTGAGTTAATTGTCAAAAAATTAAATGTTGAATCACTGATTTAATTTTATTTTTGCTTGAGTTATATCGTTAGTTACTAATAACTAAAAGACCCCCCGCCTCATTCCCAAAGTTTTGTCATTAAATTAGCATGTTCAAATAGATATCTTTGAGAAAAAAAATGTTTGATGATTGATTTGTTGAAAGTTTTCACGTAAGTTAGAATTGGCTGCAGAGTTGAGTGTGAATAGACGATTTGCATCACTGGTAGCTAGTTTAATCCTTCTCAAAAAGAAAGAAAGAAAACAAAACATCACTACAATTGCTTATCCACACAATTTTTGCACTTATTAAATTTTCATCTTCAGTGTCAGTAAGTGATAGGCAAGTGCCATTACAAAAGCCTTGTTCGGAATTTAAATTTCTGGACAACATAATGATTACTTTCTTAAGCATCAACGCATGGGTTTAAAGCCCGTAGGAGTTAAATCCAGGGCTAGGGGGTTTGAGTAGGACTAATTTTGGGGTAAAAGAATCATAGGTGGATAGATGTGAATTTGTATTTTACGATTTAGAGCTTTTAAGTTTAAAGAAAAATTGAGAAACCACTCCCCTTTTGAATGGAATTATTGGAATTTTAGGTGCTTTTACAATGAAATAATGTTGTCTCGTCTGCTATAGCAAGTTTTATTGTTGGTGATGTCAGAGTGGTATTTGGATCCAGGGATGCCAACCTTGGAGAAACAATTTGAGGAGCATCTGTGGTGATTTTGAGGAGCATTTTCAAATTTTGAGGAGCAGCTCAGTATTTTGTATAAAAATCAATAAAAAAAAATTAAACCTCTTATCTGAAATTGTTTTTGAGCTTTGATAACCATTTTAAGCACTAGCATAATAACTATTTTTAAATTAATGACACTAAAACCACTTTAACCCTTTAACTTTAAACACTATGCATTTTAAACACTGTCATGTTTTGAGTATAAGGGTTTAATTTTATGTTGACATGCCTAATAAACTAGCAAAATATAGTAAAAATAAATTTTATGTTATTGAAATTTTGGTTTAGTCTGGTCCGAATAAAGACCAAGCAGGAAATGCAGAGTAAAATAACTTCTTTGCTGAGTTTCGCTATTTTTGTGGAGCAACTCCGCAAAAGGAGCAGTTGGCAACCTTGCAGATCATAGATTTTGGCTATTATGATTATCTTAGACCTGTAAAGTGCAATTCTAAAATGATTTTGATTTTGTGTTATTGGTATCAAAAAATTTAAGGAAAACCTAGAAAAGTCGGAGAAATTGAAGGATAAACTAAAATAGACACCCCAATTTTACTCTCATTCAAAATTAAAGGTTTGATAATACAGTCGACGCTCGTTATAACGACCCCTGTCGCCCAAATCCGTCACTATGAGGAGAGGTCGTTATAAAGCATTTCACTGTATTTCAGACGTTTAATGTAGAGTCCGTAACATGACCTTTTTTGCCATAACTTTTTAATTTACTGTGTGATTAGCTTATTATTTTATTTTGTGTTTTTCCTACCAACACTACTCAAATTAAAATAATTTGCAAATCAAACAGTAAATTGAAAAGTTATGGCAAAAAAAGGTCATGTTACGGACTACATAAATGTCTCAAATACCGTGAAATGACCCTATAACGTATTGCATGTTATTTAGTCTTTTTTTTTTAATGCATGAATGTTTTCTCATAGTTACGCTTTGTTTTAAAAGAGAATCAAGAAACTAACAAAATGAGTTGAAAAAAAAATGTTAATTTCTTTTGTTTTTAAAAAAATTATGCTGCAATTGCGCAGAAGCTCGCCGCTTGTTTGACTTTTTCAAAAAAAAAAAATATATAATTTGTAATGTCTACCATTTGTGTGTGCTATTCATCACTTTTTATATCCAAAACCAACACATAATTCTTTTCAATGGAAATATTTCGCATTTAGAAGCAAAAAATGTTTAAATATTAGTTTTCGAATAGTTAGCCCTGAGGATAATACAAAAGTTGAAACTTATTTTTGGATGCTGTATTGGAATGAACGGTTCAGTTGGGACGCTCTAATGGACATTAAAATAACATTGCACTTATGGAATAGGAAAAGGAGCTTCATGCTTTGGTTCGCCGTAAAGGAAGGGTCGCAGTAATAGAAGGTCGTTCTATAGAGCGTTGACTGTAATATGCTATATTCTGGTTTCTGAATAAATGCTCCCTTGTAATTTTATTTAATTACTCTTTTGAAGATGCCATTTCATCCACCCAAGAAGAAATCGAGTTTAGCCGACTGACCACATCCGAGCCTTCTCCATCGGAGCCCACAGAAATATCCAGCCTCACCGGATTAGCAAAGAAAGCCGCTTTCGACTAAATGAACCAACGGTGCTCGTTTCCATATCTCATTGATGATTTTACTTTCGAATATCTACACAGGACATATTTATTTATAAATTTTTGTAGATTTTAATTTTTGATAGTAAAAGTTTTGGAAGTTGGTTTGGCTTTTACCAATTTATATTTCCACTTATGTTTCATTCATCATTTTTATGTAAAATGCCATATTTACACCGTGATTGTCCTTTTAAAATACATCCGTTTTAGACAATCTTCCAACCATTTCTTTAAATGCCAGCATCAGGAGTTTTTGAGAATATTTCTGAAAAACTGTACGTCCCTTGAAGTGTTTACTATTTTATAGCTACTTGGCCAATGTAAATCAGCATATTGCTACTGTATATGATTTTTCGTATTTGGCACATGCTTTTGCATTTTGTGATTGTAGATCAAAGTATGTTCAATGTTACTTAGTAAAAACTTTTATTCCTTTCATCTTTCATAAAGCAAATTGTTTAATTTGACAGGAAATATTTTATATAATAACTAGAAAAATTGACTCACCACTTCGTTGTCGCATTATTTAATATTCAACTCATTTCATCTTTATAATTGTTTCTTGTAAGTACTTATTCCGGAATATGTGTCATTTGTGTGTGTATAAATGTATGTTTGCATACATACAAGATACACTATGCATACTAAGATACATATATGCATTTAAACATGCATTTATATGCCCTAGTAGCTTTATGAACATACAAGAGCAAGCAGGAATTATCTAGTAGTTGTGATAATTGTTAATCAGGGAAATAAAAAGATTAATAATTTTTAATGATTGACAAAAATACATAAAGCTCATTTTCTTTAGTTATATGCTTTTGCCAAAATGATAAATATGCAATCAGACAACTTTGTATATTTAAATTTTAATCCAGCATGGTACAGGTTGTAATATAGCACCAAAAACCCATTTGCTTTATTATTTTTCTAATAAATGCTTTCAATTTTTTATTAAAATTTGTAATGTAATTTTTGGCATTTTGCAAATTGAAGGTTTTTTTTTTTTTTTTTTTTTTTTTTTTTTTTTTATAAATTAAAATTACAGAAAGTAAGACCTTTTAAACAGCTGAATTGGAACTGAAGATAAACCAGTCAGATGTAAATCAGGTTAAAGCAGAAAGTAAATTTTAAAAAAAATAACAAATAAATAATATATACTTTTTTTTCTGTAATTGTTGTCATTTACAAATAAAATAGCCTTTTGGACTGGAAAGCTGAAGTTAGGTTATATGTGTGCAGTACAATAACTTTTAAGGTGGCTGAAAATGAATTCTTAGTTGACAACTAGATTTTCTAAAAATAAAATTCACTTTTTTTGGGAGTGGGGGGGGGGGGGCAGTTAAGTCCAGGATGAAGCATTGTAATTTACTTATTTTTAGCCTTTTTATTGAAAGTTATCATTTCATGCAGTATTAAGGGGAGTCAGTACTCTGTATACCGTCAATGTTAATTTGCACAGATTCATGTGCCTTTTTCTGAATATCTATTAAAGATACAATTATGAAATTTTTTCTGTACCTTAAGTAGACTCTTTTCTCTATACTGAAGTAACATTTTACAGAAAGAAAAGTTAAATTTTTTTCTTTTAATTCTAATGTGTAAGTCACTATTTTTTTCAAAAAATGCCATTTTGCAACACACGAAATCAGCTCTATAAAAAAAATGTTTCTCAAATATGAGAAAAAATTTACTTCAATATATGCAATTAGACATATGGAATAGGTGGTTAAAATTTTAAAACCTAACACAGTTTAGTTTCTGAGAAAAAGAAACATTTATTTTCAAAAATACCATTTCGAGATATTGCAATTTGAAGGGGAAAATCATACCTCATCAAAATAGGTTTAATTTTTTTTTTAAAGCTTATTTTAACTTCTAATATGAGCAAGATCAAGAAGTTTGTATCCTTCCATATTGAAATGGAGTTTCCAAATATATAAAAATAAAAAAATTGAGTTTTTGAAAGCATTTAGGGTACTGACTCCCCATAACATAAAAATTAAAAGTTAAAAACACTCAAAAACCTGTTTTCCCAGCCACTTCTTTAATTGGCTGAAATTTCAATTGTATCAATAGTGCTATATTTAAATATCGTTAAACAAACCAATCTTAGGCAGCTACCTCCGATCCAATTCCATGAACAATACATTTTTGATTCAGAAAAGTTAAGATAGTGAGAACCAGCTAATTCTGTTACTACCCAGAGCTTTTCACCGTTTTATTTTGATTACTACTGGAACCTTTGCTCTTATTTTCGCAATTTTTAATTCTTGACTTGTTTTATGCTGAATTTCTGTTGGAAATTTATGGTGATTATCATTATAAATTCACTTGAAATTTTTTTTATAAAATTAAGCAGTAACATATTGTTCAAACTGAAAGACGCACAAAATGTATCTTTTAAACTTCTGGTAAATGTATGTTATATTTCATTTTCGTGATATTTTAATGTTTCTTTGTTGCATTTGAAACAAAAAGGTTGTTCTTCCATATATGGTTCATTGTGCTTTTTATTATTTTTGTATAATTCTTGTGATTTTTTTTTTTCAATTAGAACTCTTTAATACAATAATGAAGTAATGTTATTTTTTTGCCTTATTTATGACTCTGAATGAATTCCTTCCTTTCCTTAATATTAACAAAAATAATCTAAAATTGCATTTTTTTGTGCTTCAATGTTGAAAATTTTCCGGTGGAGAATTAATCAATGAAGGGCCATTACTCCAATGTATCTACGCTTGCAAAATGCAGAGTAATGTAAAATATAGTACAATAGAACCTCGACTATCCGAAACTCTTTGGACTGTAACCTCATTTTACTAAAGTTAGGTTTGTAGTTTACTCGCACTATAACATAAATCGACCTAAGCGAAAGGGGGGAAGGGTATGAGTAACGAATTTTAGAACTAACTCCAATTTCTTGCCCACAACATTTAAATTTTTGGAAGGGAATCTCCAGTAATATAAGTATCAGCTTCGTTATTATCTACTATTACTGGGTGTTTTCAAACTGTACTAGTCTAAGCATTGCTTTGTTACTAATACAATTACCACTCCATAGTTTTCATTCATTTTTTTTTTCTAAGTATAAAAGTTGATAAAATATAATGGAACCTAAGCTCGCTGATTCATCAGCAAAATGAAAAGATTATCAGCGATGAAAAAAAAGAGGAAGTTTCTGACAGTTAAAAGAAAAAGATTATCGATATGCTTGAACTACTAAAAAGTGAGTTGAAGGTAGCACGACAATTAGGTGTGAGTAAATCTTCTATATGCACAATTTAAAATAAAGAAAAGGAAATTGTAAAAGTTTAGAGCTTAGTTTCAATATTGAAGTTAGCAGAGCAAAACCTTGTCTATGCAAAATGCAAGCATTATGAAAATGTAAGCTGCTGTTCTATTGTGGATTTAAAAGATCAGAAAAAAGGGTGTTACCACAAACAAAAACGTTATAAAAGAAATTTTATTACAAATTTTATTTAGAAATATAGTAGAGCTACAATCTGGTTGCGCAGTATAAATCATCATCATCTTTATTTTTTTAATTTATAAATGTAGTTACTGTATCTATTGTACAGTACTATTATAGTGCAGCATTTTATTACTACATACTGTACATAGCATTCTGCTTTATTTTATATTTCTCTTTCCTATGGATCATAGATTTTATGCATCGTAACTGTATTTTATATCGGATAATACAGCTGTTTTTAAAAAACAGTAAATTCAGTTCTTTATGTTCGAGCAAGTAATAGGTAGTTTAGGAGGAGTTTTAAACAACTTGAGTGGTATTTACAAGTGTCTAAAATGATTGGGTATGTTTTATAAAAAAAATCGTACACAAACCCTTCTGCGCAACGCGAAATTTTGATTTCTGTGAGGGGTCTTGGAACGCATCTGTCAAATTGAGACTGTTCTTTACTGAATTTTTATTTTTTAATTTGAATTTCACTTCAAGGTCATGGTTGGCAAGCATTTCTACTGCAGCCGCAAATTATCTATGCATTTCTATCACTTCTGATTTTTCCACAAACAAGTAATTATTTTTTAACTTTTTTTTCTTTTGAAGTTATAGAATAAATAATACAGATGACTATTTTTCAATACACAATAAAGCTTAAAGTTTCTTATATTATGTCATAATTAAATGTACATTGCATTTTCTGACTCAGGTTACATTTACTGAATAAATTTGTTTATAATTTTTGTAATATACTTAAAAACAGCATAGGTAGTAGCATTTTGTTATGTGTATATGCTTTAAGCCAGAGTTAATTTTTTTGCTGTTTCCTGGCAGCCCTTTTTAAATACTGCTTTTATCCGGAATTTTCGATTGACCAAAGGAGGCCGGTCCCAATCACTTTGGTTAGTCAAGGTTTTACTGCATATACTATAAGTGATAATTAAATATATTTAAATGCATAGTGTCAACTAAAAAGTTGGTAATGTTTATTTAAATAACTGCAAAAAAAAAAAACAAATTCCCTATACTAAAAGTTTCCTTATAATGAATTTCTTAACTAGAACCAAGCAGTTTAGTTACTGGGAGATACCACTAATATTTTCTACATTTCAGTTTCATGAGAAGTCCTGGTAGGTGTTAACGAGAATCCTTTTCCATATCCAGTATATTTCTTAGTGCACCATAGAAAAAATATTGTTTTAGTATGTTTGTGTTATTGTTGCATGTAAAAATAATAGTAATTTATTTATTTTTTTAAAATCAAAATTCAGGAAGAAGTGTTGTCCAATTTAGAAAATGAACAATTTTTGAAATCGCTATCACTTATTGCCTGGGTTGCCAGACGTCCCGGATTTCAAGAAACAGTCCCGGATTTTCAAAAATTGTCCTGTGTCCCGAGGAACTTCCATACGGGACAGCTAAAGTCCCGTATTCTAGCTGATAACAATATTTTACAGAACAAGGCATTATTTTGAGGGAAAAAATAAAGTGAAACAAAAAATGTGAAATAAAAGGGCAATAAGAAAATCATGTGGTAGCAAATGCAAAAATTATTTTCCCTTTAATTTGGTTTTTGTTTTGGCAGCAGACCATGAGGAGCCGAATGATTGCTTCCTCTTTGCTCATTGACTAATATTGGAAATATATTTCTGCACGTGCATCGTCAATCCCAATGAAAACGATTTTTATACTTTGATCGGCGACAATTTGTAAGATTTAATGCTTTGTTACGATTTAGTTTTTCAGATTTATCTTGAAGAGACGTTCTAAGTTCGAAAGCACCCCTTAAAAATACACCATATCCAGTAATTGCACTCAGCCTCAAAAATATCCCCTCCCCCATAAGGGCCTGTCCCCCCTAGAAGTCTGTCCCGTATTTACTGTTCTTAAATCTGGCAACCCTGCTTATTACCTTCAAAATTAATTGTTTAAATCTCTTCATTGCTTATATTAGAGTAATTTTCTATGATGGATTAATACTAAGTGATGTACTGCAATTTACATGTACTTTAACAAATTTCATCTTCAAATTTCAACTTTTGGTTTATTTTATTTTTCTGTTTGTTAATGTTTTGAATGCAATTTGTTGCATTTTGTTTCTGTGAATTTAGAATATGGGTCCATGTGATTACCACTTATACAGAATATTTTTTACATTATTTCAAGTTATTTAAGCTTGAGTGATAGTTATATTGTGTTAGGTTTGTGAATTTATTTTTTGATTCTGACGTAGTTACTTTATATCAGACTTTTTATTTGGACTATTTTATGTTATTATTTTAGTTTTCGACTATTTATGTGCAGGTCCTTGTTAAGTTTCATTCACTTATCATAAAATATTTTATTTTATTTTTTAATCTATTTCACCATGTATTTATTAGTTTTTTTATTTGGTTAAAATAATTAATTCATAGATGGGCAATATTATTTAAACAAACTATTTAGTTACTTTTTTTTTTGTCCTTTGCCATTTCTAGAGCTTAGTAATGTAGTGTGAAAAAAATCATCTGATAATTAAAAGTAATTTTTCTTCAGAATTTAAATGTGCAGTTCCAGTTAACTACAGGAGGCGCTGCAGTCTGGCTAATGGAGGCTAAAAACGGTGGCAAAGCCAGGGGCGTAGCTAAGGGGGGGGTTTTGGGGACAAAACCCCCCCCGAAAAGTTAGTCTCAAAAAAAAAAAGAGAAAAAGAAGAGAGAAGAGAAAGAAAAAAAAAGAAAAGGAAAAAATTCCAAGCGATTATATATATATATATATATATATATATATATATATTATATATATATATATATATATATATATATATATATATATATATATATATATATATATTATATATATATATATATATATATATATATATATATATATATATATATATATATATATATATATATATTATATATAATACATATATATATATATTATATATATATATATATATATATAAAAGAAGTAACCCCCCCCGAAAGTCGGGTCTAGCTACGCCACTGGGCAAAGCGTAGACATTTGTGCAGGATATGACTTGCCCAATGAGACATTTGCCTTCCCTCGCTCAATTGAAATGTTTTTTCTTTCTAATTTCTTAAATCACCCCCCTAGGCGGCATATTCAAGCTCTCAAACTGCAACTGGAAGTATTCTATTGCTACATTTTTCATTAGCCAAACTTTTGCTTATGTTCAATCTAGTTTATGACAACAAAATAGATTTTTCTTAGAAAATGGATACAAAAAATAAATGAAGTTTTTAGAAAAGATGATAATCATTTTAAAATACTTTAATAATGCATTGGATTGCTACTGTGTATAGTTGTACTGCAAATCTACAATTTAAAATAGGGTGTGCTTTCTGGTGAGCAATGATGGAAAATGAGGACATTTTCGTTTATATCATGTAAATATCTTTTAAGCTATTTATTTAATGTTACATTTTTTTTTCTCTTTATTTTTATGTTGTTAATTGTGGTAATGTGCCATATGAATTTTAAAAAGACAGGGTTGAATGTCTGTACTACATTTTACAATCAAAACTTGATGTATAGGAATGGTTTTATATTGAGCTATATTATGGGATCTTTTATGCCAAATTTTTTTGCTATTTTAAAACGATGCTGATTAAAATTGATCAGCTGAAGTTAGTTGTATATAGTTGGATTGGTGTTGGTATATTTGTTTTGTGCATTTTATGCTCTATGAATGTAATTATCGTTTCATATAATCTTTGTATTCAAAATTTCTTCCAAAATAAAGTGACCGAATTTTAGTAATCAGAGATGCTATTTTGTTATTATTCTGCAATATGTGCTGTTTTGGTTGCACAGAACTGATTTCACTACAAAATCAAATTTTTAAATTCATGTGGGATAACATAGAATGTCTTTTGTTTTGAAATGTTTTGTTTCGGAATTGTTTTGCTCAAGTTTGTTGCATTAATTAGTGTTAAAAATTGTTAAATTCCAGCTCGTAAATGTTTCACTTACAAGCTGTGGATTTTTACATTTTCAAAATGTCATTGATGCAGTTTTTAATGTGCAGGGGGCATGCACGGGGGGGGGGGAGGACACCTGTTGGCCCGCGCTTGAGGGGGGCCCGAGATTTTCAAAAAGAGGGGTGAAATTTATGCTGGACATAAAAGTGGACAATATGGAGGGGGGTATAAGTGATTTGTGACGGGCCCCAAAATTTTTGTTCCATGCCCCTGTTAATATGTGAAAGTCACATTAAGACAAGTGTGATAATCAAAGTTATTGAAGATAAAAACGGCATTTTTTGAAATTTCTTTATCAATTTTAATTTTTTTGAATACTATTCAGTGTGTGATGAATAAGAAAACTTGCTGTGTAAGTTAATGTACAAAAATTTCATTAATGTGTTGAGGTCCTAAGTAAAAACGACACTTTTTTTATAAAATTATTTTCCAATTTCGACTTCTTTTGAACAATTGGGATATAAGTTAAAGAAAATTTGGTGCGTAAATAATCAATAGTGAAAATAAACTCATAAAATTCTGCTATTTCATAAATATAAAATGTATTTATTCAACAAAATTTATACATAATTTAATATAATACAGTAAAACAGATACAATTTGAAAATTGAATTTGATTTTTTTTAATTGCAAGTTGGTAATGTTTTTATTAATATATAGTATTCTGAAAATATATAGTATTCTGAATATGTTTTAAAGAAACAATGTCCCATGAGTTTTGGTTCAATATACAATTTTTAACAAGACTAGCATCACATAGACTGTTTAGTTGCATGCATACATATTATACAGTTTTAATACAGGTTGCAGCAGAATTGATTAAATGGTTTGAAATTGGCGTTAAAAATATGTAGTGGTGCTGAGTTTGTATTATTTGGTCTGATTCTCGTACGCCTCAGTTTAACTTCACTCTCGTTTTTGACTCAATTTTGTGACAAGTTTGATATCAAATAGGTGAATCAAGGTTCAATTTCGTTTGCATGACTGGTATGAGAATCGAGCCAAAGCTCGCAACATTCAATCGATTTATAAAAGATTTTTAAAAATGTGTTGTGATCTTCACAAATGCTAAGGTTGGCTAAAGCTTTTGCAAGTCAAGTGTGAAAACTTGTTAGTTGAACAATTTGGTTTGAGACACTTAATGAATTTCATTTTCAATGAAAAGCTTGTCTGTGCTATTATGTATTGTATTTTATGGATTACTTTTCATCCCAGAGTCCCCCCCTACCTACCACCACTTGTGGCTTAACCAGTTGGATGAGACTCTGAAGACAGCTCTGATTTTTTCAACCAGACCAGAAGCCAAGCAATATTTGGTCCAGCATCTCCAGAGGTATTGTTTCACTTAGAGGACTTTGTGACCACGAGTATGTTTAACATCCCCCCAGTCACCATTGATGAAGACGGTGGATCTTCGACCAGCGAGGATCGAACCCGAGACCCTCGGTCACAAGTCCGATGTCTTACCGATCAGGTCACCACGGCCTTTATGGACTACTAGTGGTACCCGCATGGCTTTGCTCGTTGTAGAAAATTAAAAGGTCATTTGGTTCGCTTATATATTTACATTAATAATGGATGATGAATTTCTCGCCAATTTGCTATGTTCATTTGCTCGCCCATGTTATGATAATTTGCTTGATGAAATGTTCTTAAAATTGGAATAGAAAAGAACAAAATCAAATTTTCGAAAAATCGCTTTGAGGTGCTCACCTCTATGCTACGAACACATTTTGTGCCAAATTTCATGAAAATCGGTCGAACAGTCTAGGCGCTATGCGCGTAACAGAGATCCAGACACACACAGACTTGATTATTAGTAAAGATGACGAGCATTTTTCTTTGAGAGATTATCATAAATTCAGGTGCATTTTTATACTTCAAACTGGAATTAAAATATCCAGTGTTTGATTGGAAATTCTCTCCAGTCTTACAAATGAGAGAAGAGGAGGAAATTGAGATATTTCTTCATAGATTTTAAAGGTTAGTTCTATTTTACCAACTAATCGGCAAATATGTTTCATATCTAGCTTTGCAACCTAATGACGAATGGCAAAATTTCTTTTTTCTTCTAGAAAAACTCTTAACCAATTTAGATATCCGATAGTCGGCAGCGTCTTGTAGTCCGTAAAATCTGGAAAACATTATCTTATTTCAACAACAGTAAGTTATTTATTTTCAATTATTAGTTTTTAATCAATTCTGCTGCACTGTTCTTTATTTAATAGAAATTGATATATATATTTTTTTTTGCAACCAGCGTTTTACTTAAGTTTGCCATTACATGTACTAAACTTACTGCATGTTATTAAAAGCATTAAGGCAATAAGCTTTGCTTTGATATTCAACATTCAAAAAGCGTTTAATTACATTCATATATTTTTTAATGTATGTTGATAAGACTCACCGACCAAGCTAGGCCGTTCCACTCCCTAAGATCATCTTGTCAACTTAGGCGCTAACATAAGCTCTTGATTTCACAGCGACGCTTTTATCTTTCTTCCGGACACTTTTGCGTCATCATTTGCCACAAAAAGCTTGGGACGATTTTCTGATCTGTCACATTTCTTGGATGAAATTTGACGCCAGTATTATCTATGGATATACAACTACACTGTACAAATCTTCACGATGCTTCAGCTTGAAGATGCTTCCTTTCTTCTTGTAAGCTAGAAGCATTTAATAGGCATATTATTGTCATACATTTTTAAAAGGAAAAAGGCAGACATAACATTTTTACTTCCAGCATACTTGCACCTACAGTCGAATCTCTATAACTCCAAGCCTATAGCTCGAATATTGCTTTGACTAACTTGAACATTTTAGCTTCTAGTTATCGAGAGTTGATTGTATTTCTATTTTTTATAGTTTGTTGTAAAAAGCCTATAACAATTTCTCAAACTCAAAGCATATATTTGATTCATAAAACTTAAAGCAAACTGCGTTTCAGGTACAAATTGTCATTACAATTACGTACTTGAAATCCAGTATTGGAATATATATCAGTGCGACATTTTAGAGAGCTATGTAGGCTAGGATTATGACTTCAAAACCTGTTTCATTTTTTCTTTTGGATGCTATTGATGAACTTATGTCTTGAGTGCTAAGAAACTATTATTGCAGTTATCGCCAACCCATTTGAAGTTTAATGTACAGTACTAGCCTGTTGTAATTAAAAAAGTAGGACCTTTAGTATCATATCTAGGCTTGCCAGAAGTCCTGGTTTGACCGAGATAGTCCCGCTTTTGTGACAAAATCTCGGTATCCCCAGCTGGTTTACTTTACGTACTGGAAAAAGACAAATTTAATAATAAATGACCAAAAAGGGCTGAAAATCTGTCCATTTTGCTCACCCTGTATTTTGACAGTGCTGAAATTACTAAAGTTTCAGAATTTTCAATAGAATGTTTTACTATTTGCCCACTTAGCGACGCAAAATACCTAGAAGTTTTGAAAGTGAGAATGAAGACTGAACTTCGGGGAATAAACCAGGATTTGGAAACTTTGAAGGGTTGAAATCATGTTAATGTTTATATATAGTGCTTTTGTTTATCAAAAAACTGGCATGTTTTCTAAACAGTTTTTTTTTTTTTTTTACTTTTGAAAATGAATAAACATTTGCATAAGAATTATCAAGTATTCCGTATTGAAACAATTCATTTTTAATTTTAACGTAGCGTATACACTGATAATTTATAAGAAAAACTCTTAATACTGCTGTTTTTTTAAACTAATTTTAAATCAAACTTTTTGATGAATATTTTAGTTTCTATTTCTTTTTAAAATAATGATCAACTATGCTGTTGAATTTTAAAACATTTTTTTTAAATTCAATTAAAAATTATTGTATACTTGCACCTGTTGTACATAAAGCTCTAAATCGTATCCACACATCCGCCATCTTGGGGCTAAACAATATCTGCTATAATGAAGTACCACAATCAAGAAGTAAAACACGTTACATCACTATACCAGACATAGGAGAGTCATTCCATGTCAACTGACCTAATTTTTCAAATTGTCCCCACTCGACCATCTCCGATTTGGATGAAATTTTATAGAGGCGTAGAGATGTCTTTGAAACTAACCTATGCAAATTTTCAGCTTCCTAGATCCAAATCCTTAGGATCTAGGATCTCTGAAAAATGTGATCCAAGATGGCCGATTAGTTTTTTGCGCCAAATTTCCACCAAGTTTACAGGAAATTTTATTACACTGGAAGCCTGAGATTTTAGGCGCTTAAAGTATGTTCGACCGTTAGTATATTCAAGTATTTTTGTGAATTTGAGCTTGTTAGATTTTGTGTAGCATGAGCGTGAACTTGTGAAAAAGTGCGATGGGAAATTTTTTCCCTGGATTTTACGTTGTCATAAAATCTGAACAAAAATAATTCAAAAGCTCGTACAGCGTGATTCCATTTTAAAAGTGCTTGTTTTTGATGGGTTACACTTACAGAGCTTAAATATCTATTTTCTAGAAGATATTGTTTTTCAAAGCGGTATTGTCAAGTTTGCCACCTCGCATCTTCTTTTCGTTTATACCATTAGAAAGAACACATTGTTTCCTTTCAAATTAAGTTTTTTCTTCGATGGCGTTCTTTCGAATAAGAATAAAAAATGAGCTTGAAATTATATCTGTCGTGACGAATTGCCATGTTCAATCTCAGATTACGAGACATTTTATGACAATGGAAGCCTGAAATTTTAGGAGCTTTAAGTACCTTTGGTTGACAACACGTTCTAGTATTTTTGGGAATTTGAATTCATTAACTTTTGTGTAGCATGTATGCAAAGTCTGAACAAAACACAGGAGAGAAACTTTTTCCTGGATTTTAGGATGTCATCAATTCTAAACAAAAATGATTCAAATGCTCGAACTTTGTAATTCTATTGTCAGTAAGCATGTTTTTAATGGGTTATAGTTGCAGAGCATAAATATTGATTTTCTAAGAGATATTGGCATCCAAAGTGGCTATCAAACTAAGTCACATGAAGAATAGCCTATTTTTAATGCCCTGTAGCTCAAGTTTGTCACCTTGCATCTTCTTTTTGTTGGTACCATGAGATAGAACATATTTTTTCCTATAAAAATAATTTTTCTTTTTGATGGTGTTTTTTCTGATAAGCGGGAAAAAATGAGCCTGAAATGTTATTTGTCCTGAATTGTTGTTAGTGAGAAAATCTCTTTCTACAATAAATAAAGAATGGTGAATGCCGTGACAACCGACTTATAGGGATTTTGCAACTGTTATAAGACAGAAATAGTTTTTTAAAATAAGCACTTTTAAAATGGAATCACGCTGTACGAGCTTTTGAATTATTTTTGTTCAGATTTTATGACAACGTAAAATCCAGGAAAAAAATTTCCCATCGCTCTTTTTCACAAGTTCACGCTCATGCTACACAAAATCTAGCAAGCTCAAATTCACAAAAATACTTGAATATACTAACGGTTGAACATACTTTAAGCGCCTAAAATTTCAGGCTTCAAGTGTAATAAAATTTCCTGTAAACTGGGTGTAAACTTGGCAATTTAGCACCAAAAGGCTAATCCCCCATCTTGGATCACATTTTTCGGAGATCCTAGATCTTCAGGATTTGCATCTAGGAAGCTGAAAATTTGCATAGATTAGTTTCAAAGACATCTCTACTCCTCCATAAAATTTCATCCAAATCGGAGATGGTCGAGTGGGGACCCCTAGGTCAGTTGACATGGAATGACGCAGGAAGGAAGTGGCATTTAGCCCAAAGATGGCGCTCGTGTGGCTACATAAAACTATGATCTAGGACTTAAGCCATACCAAGTCGAAGAAATTTGACATTTTATTTTTCCTTTATTTGGGTCAGCTTGCTTTAGCAATGCAAAATGTTTTAGTGTTGACACTTACCACCAGTGTTGGGTATTAATCAACCAAATCCTCAATCGACTGAAGTAATCTGACTCACATTTAGTTCAGATTAAATTAAATTTGATTTTTTTCAATTGCAGACGAAGATTAACGTTAGTTTAAAGTAACTCGTTAGTTGCTGAAAAAAAACAATTTAGTTCAGATTAAATTAATCAGATTAAAAGTAAATTGATTTGATTACTTTTTTAATTCAGATTAAGTTCAAAAAATATAAATATCACATGAACAGAGGCACATTTGTATTTCTACATGTATGTACATATTTATGCAAGCATACACGAGTTAATACGTGCATATACGTATATAAACATGTTATCCCGCGTATGTTGGTGTACGGAGGAAAATTTGAATTTTTAAGTGAATATACATATTCATGTGTGCATACACGAGTAAATATGTGTATATACAAGTATGTTCATGTACACACGAGAATATATGTGAACATACGTGTTACCCCGAATATACTCGTGTACAGGAGTAAATTTCTATTTAAACGTGTATATACATATCGATGCATGCATATAAGAGAAAATACTTGTATATACGAGTAAGTACGTGTACACATAACAATACGCATATAGATGCTTGTTTAACCCAAGTATACTCGTGTAGGATGGCACATTTGTACTTCTACGTGTATATGCATATTCATGCGTTTATAAACGAGTAAGTACGTGTATATACGAGTAAGTATGTGTACACACTACAATAGGCTTATAGATAAGTGTTTAATCCGAGTATACTCGTGTGCGAAGGCACATTTGTATTTCTACGTGTGTATGCATATTTATGCATTTATAAACGAGTAAATACGTATATATACGAGTATGTAGGAGTACACACGATAGTATGCATATAGATACGTGTTACCCCGAGTATACTCGTGCACAGAGTTAAATTTGCTTTTAATTGTGTATATACATACTTATGCGTGCACACAAGCGAAAATACGTGCATGTAAGTGTACACATGAGAATATGCATATGGATAGTGTTACCCCGAGTATACTCGTGTATTTGTATTTCTACGTGTATATACATATTTAAGCGTGCATATATGAGAAAGTACATTTATATACAAGTATGTTCGTGTACACACGAGAATATGCGTATAGATGCGTGTTAAACCGAGTGTGCTCATGCACAGAGGATAATTTGTATTTAAGATTGTACATACACTTTTATGCGTGTATATAAGAGAAAAGACAAGTATATAAGAGTATGTACGTGTACGCACGAGAATATGTGTATAAACCAGTGTTGTGCATTAAACAACTAAATCCTCAGTCGACTAAAGTAATCTGACTCACATTTAGTTCAGATAATATTTAATCTGATTTTTTCAATTGCAGACGATGATTAACATTAGTTTAAACTACCTTGGTTAGTTGGAGAAAAAAACTAATTTAGTTCAGATTGATTTAGTTCAGACTAACTTAATCTGATTTAGTCAAACTAATTTAATCAGATTGATTTAGTCAACTAAAGTAATCAGATTAAACTTCGACAGATTAAAATTTATACTAAATCTAGAGAGATTGAAATAAATCTACTATGTACTTGTATTTTCTCATGTATGCAGGCATAAAAATGTATGTACAATCTTAAATACAAATGTACCTCTACACACGAGTATACTCAGTGTAACATTTATCTATACGCATATTCTTTTGTGAACACGTACATACTCGTATTCTCTTATATGCAAGCATAAATATGTATATACACTTTTAAAAGCAAATTTATCTCTGTACACAAGTATACTCGGCGTAACAAGTATCTATATGCATATTCTCTCGTGTGTTCACGTACATACTCGTATATACATGCATTTACCTGTGTATAAGCGCATAAATATGCATATACACATAGAAATTCAAATGTACCATTGTACACTAGTATACTCGGGCTAAAAAGAATATATACGTCTATTCTTGTATGTACACAAACTTACTCAAATATGCATATATTTTCTCGTATATGCATGCATAAATATGTATATATATATGTTTAAATACAAATTTACCTCTGTGCACGAGTATACTCGGATTAACACGTATCCATACGCATATTTTTTTGTGTACACGTACATACTCTTGCAATCACGTATTTACTTGTGTATGCACAAATAAATTTGTACATACACTTAGAAATTCACATACCTCCGTGCACGAATATAATCTGGATAACACGTAGAAATCCAAAAAAAAAATGGGTTTACACTTATCTACTCGTATATACACGTATTTACTTGTGTTTACACATATTTGTAGGTATATACACGTAGAAATACAAAATTTCCTGTATACACGAATATTCGTGTTAACACGCATATATACGTATATGCACAAAACTACTCGTTTATACATGTTTTTTCACCCGTATATACAAGTGTATGCGAGCATAAATATGTATTTTAACGTACAAATACAAATGTGCCTCTGTACACGAGTATACTCGGGTTAAACACGTATCTATACGTATATTCTCATGCGTACGCATACATACTCGTATATACTTCTTTTCTCGTATATACACGCATAAAAGTGTATGTACAATCTTAAACACAAATTCTCCTCTTTGCACGAGTATACTCGGGTTAACACGAATCTATACGCATATTCTCGTGTGTACGTATGCACGAGAATATTTTAATAGACGAACGTATTTTCTCGTATATGCATGCATCAATATGTATACAGTCGACTCCCGCTACAACGCGATTCGACTTGCGCGAAATGGCTATAACGCAAATTTTTCACGAGTAACGAATTTTAGAGCTAACGCGAGTTTTTCGTCCACAACACGAGATTGTGGAAAGGATTTGGAAGGAAATATTAGCTTTGTTATAAGCTACTAAATATTGATTTTGTGAATGTTATTACATCCCTTTAAGCATCACTAACAGTGAAAGTTCCCGCAGCAAACTTGTCTACGCATCGCGTTGTTAGTGCATCAACTAACCAACCACTCAGCAACTTTCATTTATTCATTTTTTTAATTCTAAATATAAAAGTTGATGAGATATAATGTCACCTTAGTGGCACCTTCATCTTAAGTTTGTGAAGATGGAAAGAAAAAGTTTCTGATTGAAAAAAAAGGCTAAGATTCTTGATATGCTTGAACAACTACAAAAGCCGACGGTACGGTGACAATAAGTATGAATGAATCTTCCATACGTAAATTAAAAGCCAAAACAAAAAGCTATCCTTAAAAGTTCAGAACTTATTTTCAATATTGAAGCTTGCATTCTAGTCTTGGCAAAGTAATTATAATGAAAATGGAAACTGCTATTGTATTCTGGAAAAAACAGAATGAGAAGAGGGGCTGTTGCCACAAATTGAAACGTTAAAAAAGAAACGGCGAAGCAACCGCATTTAAAAATGTATCAGGTAAGAATAACTATATCTGATCAAGGAGCATTATCTTATGGAGCATGGAGGATCATCATTATAGTCAATTTTTAACTCGCAAATATTATTACTGTATCTACTGTACAGCACTATTATAGCGAAGCACTTTATTATTACTTCATACTATGCGAACCGTGTTACGTCTTTACCTTCCATTGATCATTCATTTTGTGCATCTTTAGTATTTAATGTAGAATAAAACAGTTTTGTATTTTTTAAATACAGTAAAAGTTCAGTTATTTATGTAAGAAAATGTAGTATATAGTTGAGGAATACTTTAAAACAGTTTGAGGGGTGTTCATAAGTGTCTGGATGAATTTGGTATGCTTCTAAAAAATTTGTATACATATATTTTTTCACAACGCGAAATTTCGACTTACGCGAGGAGTTTTGGAACGCATCCCTCGCGTAAGTCAGGACTCGACTGCATACATGTTTAAATAGAAATTTACCTCTGTACATGAATGTACTCGGGGTAACACGTATGTTTACATATATTCTCGTGTGTACATAAACATACTTGTATATACATGAACTTTCTCGTATATGCATGCATAAATATGTATATACACATACAAATGTACCTCTTTACACGAGTATATTCTCGTGTGTACACAAACATACTTGTATATACACGCACTTTCTTGTATATGTATGCTTGAATATGTATATACACGTATTTTCGCTTGTGTGCACGCATAAGTATGTGTATACACAATTAAAAGTAAATTTACCTCTGTACACGAGTATACTCAGGGTAACACGTATCCATATGCATATTCTGTTGTATGCACATACATACTCGTATATACACATATTTACTCGTGTATGCACACATAAATATGTATATTCACTTCAAAATTCAAATTTTCCTCCGTTACACGAACATACGCGAAATAACACATTTATATACGTATATACACGAACATAGTCGTATATACACGTATTAACTCGTGTATGCTTGCATAAATATGTACATACATGTAGAAATACAAATGTGCCTCTGTTCATGTGACATTTATATTTTACGAATTTAATCTGAATTAAAAAAGGAATCAAATCAATTTGATTACTTTTAATCTGATTACTTTTAGTGTGACTAAATTTAATCTGAACTAAATCAGTCTGAACTAAATTAGTTTTTTTCAGCAACTAACGAGTTAGTTTAAACTAACGTTAATCTTCGTCTGCAATTGAATTAAATTTGAAAAATATTAGTCTGAACTAAATGGGAGTCAGATTACTTTAGTCAACTAATCTATCAATTACAAATTTAGTTGATTTTTTTAGTTGATGCCCAACACTGCTTACTATTAAAAAATGGCTGATAGCGATAACGCTTTAGTTTCTTACTGTTCACCTGTATTAAGTTGAGCTCCTCAGCCTGACATATTCAACAATTCCATTAGTTGAAATAGGGGTAAGGAAAAACGTCTTACGAACTTGCGGATTTAGTTGGCAGTGTATTGCTCATTTGGCGAACAATATTACTACTCAGGTAAGAAGTAGCAAGCGGTACAGGGTTTTCTCGTCAAAAAAGAGGTTCTAATGGTAGCTCAACTCTGCACCTAACTCCTCTTCTTACTTATTGCTCTCCCTTGAAAGAAATAGACTTGTTCACGGCCATAGCTCAAGTTGTCGGAGGTGAACAGTAGCGATTTCTTCAGATAAGATTTTTAAAGAGGTTGCTCTAACTTTAGAAACTCAAGCAAATGCAATAACGAGGACTTACTCTCTCATGCGATAGCCGTTGGAAGTGACGACATCAAATGGCACAGGGCGGTAGCTTTTGCTCGGATGATAGGGCTGAACGAATGCCACTTGGAATGAGGGCATGGCACCACTGCTCGCAGCTGTAGAATTCGCATAGCCAGAGGTGTGGAATTCCTTGTTGGCCGGAATGCCGTTCTTCCCGTGGTTCCTTGATCCGGAGGAATCCGAATAAGAGTAAGAAGACGTGGAAGAGGACTCGGAACAGGAAGATGGGCTGCTCTCCAGCTGGGAAGATTCAGGACTGTTGGGGTCTGCTTGCCTGCAAGAAATTAAAATCATGACCAAATGGTGAATTAGCAATATTACTGTAATTCTGACTGCTGAACAGTGGTGCCTTTGTCCGTTTCATACATCCGAATGAGCTTATAATATAAGGTGGTTATAAAATAATTTAAGGGTGTTCAGAGTCCTCTAGCGAGTGAAGTATCGGACAAAACATTGCCGAATTTCACGGTCTTAAATAGATACCATGGGATTTCGATTTTTGAAATTAAAAAAAAAATTGAAATAATTTAAATTTTGACATCTTGAATTGAAATTATGTTTTTCGCAATCACGAGTGTGTGCGTGTGTGTGTGTGTGCAGGCATGAGTGTGTGCGTGTGTAGGTGTGTAAGTGTGTGTGTGTATGTAGCTCAGGGTTGGCCGGATTGAACCCAATTGGGTTGGACCCAATGGGTTTTTTTGAAAAAACCCATTTAAAAAAAACCCATTATTTAGCCCACTTTTGGGTTTTTAAAATTTTTCTGAGAACTTGTTTTAAAATATAATTAATTTAAATACTTTTAAAATTTAAACTTCTTTTTTATTTCTTCTTCACAATAGGCAATGGACATAAAAAATGAATTTTGAACTTTAATAGTATTTCTTAACTCTTAAGGGCATTAAAAAATGCTTCAAAGATTTTAAATAAATATATTTAACTTTTTTCCTTCAACTGGTCAATAAGGAACTCAAATTATCTTGACTAAGTCCTGTCACGTCAGATTTTCTCAATATTTGCAGATTGTACAAAGGATACTACTTTAGCTAAAAGGCTCTCATGTGAATTATTTTCTGCAAACCAACACGTCACAAAACTCGAATAAACAAGGTATATTTTTTAGAAATTAACAGGTTTTACAATTGGTCGGACAGAAAACGGAATAGGATGTACAGTATTTTCATTATGTTACGAAAAAGTTTAATATTTCTTACTCTGTACACAGAAATAGAAAAACAGGCAACATAAAATTCAAAGAAATGTCTTCATTAAGCTGGAATTCAGTAAAAAGGGATTTAAACTACTTGAGGTTCTACAGTAGTTTTGTATAACAAAATGAAATACAATAAAGTAAAATACAAAAAAAAATGTCGAAATTAAAAACGAACAAATAAACAATAGATTTTATCACTCAAGAAGTAACTTTGCCTTAATTGTTGGTAATCACGGAAACTAAAAAAATCTGAAACTTCACCATTCTTGAATTTTGTCGTCTTTTATACCTTTCTTCAGAAAATGCTGAATTTTCCAGCTTTTTTTATCAAGACAATTTTTGTGCTTTGTCCATATACTTATGCTACAATATGCTACGAGTACCCCACCTTTCCCCTAAAAAAAGACAAAAAATCCCACATTTTTTTGGGTTTTATTTTAAAAAAACCCAAAAAACCCTAGGTCCATGGGCTTTAAAAAAACCCGGGTTTTTGCCAACCCTGATGTAGCTGTGTGTATAGGATATAGACGCAACCTGGAGACGGCTTTCACTAGAGGAGCAGCAGTGGGAGGGTCAGGTCGACGGTGGTTCTGCAAAGGGAGGTGGGGGGGGGGAGGGAATAAAATCATAGGAACGTCATTCAAAGGCCAAGTGAGAACAATAAGCAATGTGATTGCTCAAAAAAACATAGTACCACACATTGCTGCTTAGGGCAGTTTTGGCGTTTAAAAGATGTATTACAGTGAAAGTCCGTTGTTTTGATCAACCGCTCAACTGAATCAAATCCTTAAAAACACAACAAAATCCCGCTTAGTGAAATTAGTCGCTTTATTGAATCAGCCGCTTTATGGAATCAAAACTGTATAGAACAAACGTGATTCATATAAGCGGCGGGCATTGTACTGTGAACACTGGTCGTTAAATGACAGACAAGATATGCATCAATTTTATTTACAACAGATCATATTAAATCTCTTTTGTGAATAAATATCAACACCATCATGATGTTCCAAGAATTTCATACAATGCACAACATTTTCCACGTATCCGAATTTGTTCTACCTGTAAGGTTATTAGAGTTTTCAAAAGTAGCAATTTCGGGAGCATGTCCTTTGATACCTCAACATCTTTAAACCTCACCGGCAAAGTCAAGCAGAAAGATTGGGCAACCACACCGAAGGATAAACAATGACTGCTATCAAAGAAATGTTGCCGCTACACAATCTGTACCAAAAGTCTAATGAGAGGTAGTGCAATATCCAGCATGAATGTGGTCGAAAAAGACATCTTCGCCACTGCGCCGAAATTTCTTCATGGCTGCTTTTGATCTTTTTTTAGAAATTGAAATTCTATGGTGGATTTACTGAACTTTGTAAGCAACAACCATTTGTAGTAAATAAAATTATTGTGTATTGCATTGTTTGGCATTAAATTTTTCAGTATTCACTGTAATACACATTTGCAGTGCCATACTCTGCTATATGTACTCTAATGAAATTTGGCTGTTTTGTACAATACTCGTTTGCTGGAGATTTTATTTGCTATACAATGCTATTTAAAACCACCCAGTTGGCAGAATGCTTATTAGGCTCTAGAGCAACACACAATTTATTTTGTCATTCCTTGCTGTTACAACACTATGTGGGGCAGTGGCATAACTACGTGCCGCAAGACCCTGCAACATGGGGGGGGGGAGTAGGAAGGGGCCCAAGAATTTTTGAACTTTGTTTTCATTCAATTTGATTAAAGTTCTCCGAAAATCAAATTTTGTTTTAAAAGCTTATATATTCGTTCCTGGGCCCCCTAGAATCCCAAAACCTATTGACCTAGGGTCCTCGACTAAGTAATCGACCAAACACTTTTTCAGGGCCCTCATGTGGCCAAACATTACAATTTTTGCTTTTTGCTAAAACAGATTGAACCATTCGGAACCCCCAAATAGCAGGGGCTCTAGGTCGCGATCTAGTTGACCTATTCATTAAACATGCCCTGAGTAGAGAGAAGGGGGCCCAACTTCCCGAAGCCTGGGCTCGGTGCAAATATTGCCCTCCATAGGCCACCTGCCACAGAAGGAAGGAAAAATTCCTAAAAGAAAAGGAAAAGAAGGAAACATTCCTGAAAGGAAAGGAAAAGAAGAAAATATTCCTGAAAGAAAAGGAAAATGTCTCAACTGTACCAGATCCCAGAAAAAGACAGCCAAGAGAAGTTTTTGGGCAGAATCTGGATTAGGGAGGAGGGAAGGGGGGGAATTGGAAGGAGCCCGAATATTTTTAGCCTTGTTTTCATTCAATTTTACTAAATTTTCCGTCTTGCTTAAATTTATTCTGGGCCCCTCTAGGGTCCCAGAATTTATTGCCCTAGGGCCCCGATTAAGATATCAGAGGTCGTAGGCCAAACACTTTTTTTGGGATCCTCTTGTAGCCAAACATTACAATTTTTGCCATTAGCTAAGACAGTTTTCATCATTTGGGGGCACCGAAATAGCATGGTCTCTAGGCCACGGCCTATTCTGTAAACATGCCCTGACATTAGATAGGAGAATAGATCCCAACTCCAGACCTTCCAATTTATAGAAAAGAAATACAATAGCTACTTTAAACTTTTTTTGGGGGGCAATTGCAATTTTTTACCTACTATGTTTCCTTACCATTTTTTTTTTCCAAAATAAATAAAAGCTAGGGACTTAGCCAAGAAGGTGGGAAAGAAGGGACCCTAAAACTAAATAATTTCCTATTACTTCACCAAAGACAGCCTACTGTGTTTTTAAACCTCAATTGCAGAAACATTCTGGAAGATAGTCCGAAAAACCTTTTTCTCCCTAACGTGTCCAAGAATCGCTTAACATTGTTTTTTTGGAACTTCAATTTGGAAAAATTCTGGGGCAAAAAGTTCCGAACCTCATCTCTTTCTAAATTTGTGGTATTAAAACTTTGATTTTGAAAAACTGCTGGGGGAGCCCCGGAACCCCATCTTCTCCTCCGAGACCTCGTTCCTTTTAAAATTACCTAAGATCATCAAAAATTGTGCTTTGGGAACTTCAATATGAAATTTAAAGTCTCTTTTTTGAACAGCTTCCCCTTACATAACGTCCTAAAACGCATTTGTGGACCACTTTTGATGAAGTTAGGAGAAGGGATGAGAGGATGTGAAACTTTGCACCTTAACTTTAAGAAATCCAAGTTCCAAAAAGGCAATTTAAGGACTGCTTAAAATCTCACTTTTAAAACTTTAATTTCGAAAAATTTACAAAGAAAACCCCCAAAACTTGCTCCCATCTCAATATCACCTAAATTCGCCTAAAATTGCGTTTATAGAATTTTAATTTCGCAAATTCTGGGGCATAGTCCCCAATTCAATCCCTCATTGTAGCGTCATCAAAGGTGGGCTACAATTGCGTTTTTAAGAGTTCCATTTCAAAACATTTCCTGGGGAGAGCCCCCAAACACCCCCTCCCTTTTTTAAACGAAGATTGTCAAAAATTACGTTTTTGAAACTCTAATATCGAGAGATTTTTCGAAGAGTCCTCGACTCCTTTCCCCAAAGGTGACTCACAATCACGTGCTTAAAAACTTTCGAAAAATTTACGGTTAAGGCCCTTGAACCTTCCATCTTTCTAACATCACTGACGATCGTTCAAAATCACTGTTTTGGAAATTTGAAAAACTCCCAGGGGAGAGTTCTGAACCTCATACTTTCACCTAACGTCATCCAAAGGTGGCCTATTGCATTTTTAGCTGTTCAATTTCGAAAAACTTTCAAGGATAATCCCCGAACCATAACTTCGTTGTTTGAACATCATCGAAGGTAATCTAAAATTGTGTTTTTCGAACTTCCAATGACAAAACATTTGTGGAAGAGAGTCACTGACCCCTTACGTTACAAAAAGATGTCTTGCAATCGCGTTTTTAAAATTTCAATTCCGAAAAATTTACGACGAATTGAACCTTTTTTCTTTCACATATAGTCTGAAATTCCGTTTTTAAACTATAATTTCAGAAGAATTTTAGAAACTGACCCCGAACCCCTATTTTTGTACAAATATTAAATTAATATTGCTAATTCTTTTTTTCCTCATTGTGGCGAATTCTCCGGATTTCTATAGCTAATGATCCTTTTCTAAACTAAAAGCTCACCCCCGCCCTCTCTATATATTGTGTGTGTGTGTGTGTTTGAAAAAAAAATGTGGGGTCGACAAAATCGAAAAATTGAAGTAAAAATATACATTAATACAATTTTTAGTAGGGAGCCCAAAATCAGATTTTGCAGGGGGGGCCCAAAATTTAAAGTTACGCTAGTGATGTGGGGTGATAAATGACAATGCAATTTGTCAGAAGCCTTTTTAGTTGCTATCAGCAATAAATTCTATCCAATTTAATCAACCGAAGTAGAACCTACACACAGCAGTGAAGAAACCTAAAGGCCTAGATCGTAGCTTAAGTAGCGACACATCCATCATCTTGGAGTTAAATGCCGCTTTCTTCCTATGTCTGCTATAATGAAGTAGCCTGTTCTTGATTGTGGATTAACGTTCAACCAAAATTAAGAAGCAAAACGCGCTACTTCGCCATATAAAACGTAGGAAGAAAGCATCTAATAGCCCCAAGATGGCGGACGTATCGCTACGTATTCTATGGGCTTTAAAGAAGCCCACCATTGCTGGTCTTGCCTGGCCATCGGGTGTAACCCCATAGAGATGTGAAAAAACCACGTGGACTAACGCAAAGCATCTAAATACTTGATTTTGTCCTTCCCCAAATGCAGTACCAATGTAAAAATAACAAATGTTCTTCGGAATCACAAATAAATCATGCTAGTAAACTTCATTTTTCTTTTTAGACTGGATTTAAATAATTAAATGCATTTTCCCTGATTAAACGAGATTAGCTCTTTCCAACGACCTGAAGAATACCAAATTAGAGTAATGTCTTTTTAGATGCTGATTTTTGGAAAACAGCTAAAATTGACTGGATTTTGAAACCGGATAACTCGGCAGTTATTTAAGTTATCAAAGTGCCGCTTGCATAACTTAACGGAATGCTTACAGGCTCATAATCATAAAGAATCAGCCTTAGGAAGCCATTCCTTCAGTAGGTGTATAAACTGATGAAATTTGGTTGAAACTATCCACAATGTGTCGAAATGAACAGCTTTTATAGCAAACTTCTCTAAATCTGCCACACTATAAATTTATGCTATAGAACTTGGTAATTCTTCTCCAAAAGTTCAACAGGATCATCCCGTAGTAATATGCACGACCTCTACATAAGGCTATCGCATTCATAACGAATAAGTATGCAGAGTGTTCCGTTTTAACATGCAAAGACCTTTATTTTAGCAACCGTTAATCCTAGATGTCTATTTGAAATTGCAGAAATGTACAAAATCAGATGCAGAGTCAAGGTATTGAAAGTTTGAAGCAAAAATAAAAATGAGCCAAAAAATACAAAATTTAACTTTTTTATACGGGCCTCAGGTCCCATAACTAGTATTTAGAGAAACAATCTCCATTGAAAACTATTACTGACACAAAAAACTTGACATTTGTGTGACGAAAACTCAAGGAGATATTAGAGTTTAAAGTTTTAAGGAATTAGACAAAAGATGAGGTTGGAACTTATCGCCTTTCTATAGGAATGTCAGGTTGTCGAAGTAAATAAAGTAAGTATTTATATTTTTCATTGCTATTCGAAAATAAATGCAAATGTAATGCCATAATACACAAAAGCACACTACAAAACCTTGAACAATTTGAAAAATCACACTATATGACCACATATAATTTTAAACCCTTGTTAACACGCTATATTTTCCCCCAAAAGGTGTTATTAATGGCTAGTGTAAAGTGGTAGAAGTCACAAAACGCTGCGTTTAATAGCTTGGTGAATATTGGTAGTAACTAATGTCAAACATGTTCTGTTGGAATGGTTTTTCAATGGAGAAAATTTCCCTAAATGTAAGTTAGGGGACCTGGGCCCGTAGTAAGTTTAAAAAAAAAAAAAAAATTTTTTTGACCCATTTTTACTTTCACTTCAAACTTTCCATATCTTAACTCTGCATCTGATTTTGAACATTTTTGCAATTGGAAGTATGCATCTAAGACTAACGGTTGCGAAAATAATTTCTTGCAGGTTAAAACGGAACATCCTGTATACGTCCTCTGCATTTAAGACAAATCTGTTAAGAATAAAGCAAATTCTCAACATACTCTGCTTTCTTGAGGTGCTTCTCTTCCTTGCGCACAATGTCCATCAGCTGCTTGTAAATGTTGGTTTTCCTGCGTTCTTTCTTTTGGAGGGCAGGTGTGGGAGATGAGCTGACGTCACCGTCGTTGGCCGTGTCGGTGGTGGTAATGCCCAGCCTGCTCTCCTCCACTTTGTTCTCCAGGATCCTCTGTCTCTGGAGCCAGGGCTCGACCACGGCACTCGTCTGCGTCCAAGTCTCAGGGTCTGGAGAACTCATCAGCGAGGAAGAAGACTGACGCCCTGAAAGTAGAACACAATAAAAGATCAGTCAGGGGAACAGAATAAAAGATCATGGCGGTCATTCCAAGCTCGTCAGCTTGCGAGATCGAGATTCTCGCTCACGTGATCAGTTGTGTCGTAGAAATATCGCAAAGTAGTATTCTAATCTACTCGAACCTAGCCGCAAGCTAAGTTCGAGTAGATTAAAATGCTACTTTGCGACATTCCTACGTCACAACCGTTCACGTGAGCGAAAATCTCGATCTCGCAAGCTGACGAGCTTGGAGACCGCCTAGGCAGAGAAAAGCTTCAGAGGTAAAACAAACTCTACAACCGCACTTGGGATAACTTTTGAAACTGAGCTGGTAATGGAAGAAACACTAAGTAACACATAGACAGGCAAAATTTTCTGGAGAGGGAGGGGACAAAGAAATGTGTATACTAAATACAAATTTTGTCGAAAAGCAACAAACCAACCACTTGTAATTAAATAAATTTGTTTAAACCGCGGATGAGGATCCCTTGAACCCCTAAAAGAAGGCCTGCATTAAAAAGAGATTATGAGAACAGGGACGCCCCTATGGGAGGTCACAATAACCTCCCAAAAATCCTTATTTAGCTGACGATTCGGCAAATTTGGAGACCGTACTGTGGCATTGTATTTTTTGTTCGTAAAATATGGAAAGATTCCAAAAAATCAAGGTTTGATTAATTGGGCATTTTTGGATAGTTTGATAAGAGTTTAAAAATCAAAAGAGTGATTCGAATCCCAACTTTGTTGGGCAATACCAGACTTTTTTAAGTGTTGCTTTTTCACATAATTTTTAGCGAAATTCCAAAGCACGCCGAGTTTGTCCTATATAGGCAAAATTGCAACTGCAATTAATTTTATAAATTCAAACAAGGTTTGCAATAAATTTTCAAAACCAAATTCAGTACGAGAACGTCAAGAACGAGAATGCAGTTATCCAGTTCTTTCTCATAAGAGAATTGAATATGAGGATCTTAGTTTTTACCCCAACTGACCCTACCGATGTGCAAAATGTAAGCATTTGACAATTTTTCGTAGGCTGGATTTTTATTTTTTTAACTATGAAATAAAGAAAGAGCATTTTGCGGTTAAAGGATAATGAAAGCGTAATTATTTAAGACTGAAGGAAACGTTTGGCTTAAAACCGGCTTTATCGAAAAAAATTGTACTACTAATAAATAATAGAATACTAATTGAAGATTTCTTAAACAATCTAACAAATGATCTCGCTTAACTGTAGTTGCTACTCTTGCTGTGTAGTGTGTACTTAACGCTTTTGCAGTGTGGCATCGTACGTCCATAAAGGCCGCGGTCGTATAAACTGATTCACACTGGCACTAATCAGTAGCATTTCAGTCGAGCCACCGGTTAACCGGGCGTACCAGAAGTCGTTGCTTCACCAGCCGATCGGCATGTCGTGCCCAGAGTAACCACATTTAGAAGCAGCTTAATAAGGAAAAGGGGCATTTTTGGCCAATCAATAGCAAGGAACTTAAATCAAAGTTCTAAAAAAAAGAGTGCGTGCGTATTCGTCTGCTCAAGTAATTGCTCATCGACCAAAACGTTCTAAAACAACAACTAAAATCAGATCGACCTGGCACTAATTATTCCTCTTCGCCCATGGTAAGGAATAGGTCAAAAATTCTACCTGCAATGAGCCGGCTTTTCCCCCTTGCTCGTGGAACTTTCTTATCACGGTTTGAAAATGCTACAACGAGCCGCCTTAGTGGTAGTGGTCAGTGTAAAAATTAAATAAAGTTTAATTTGTACTAGTAAAGAAACATGAATTTGTTTTCTTACCTTTGAAAACGGGTCTGTTGCCGTTCTGAGCGATGGTGTCCTCAAGAAGTGCTGGTGAGCTCTGCCAATGGCTCAGACGTGACCCACTTGCTGCACCCCCAAAATGATGGGAGGGCTGGAAGCCGATGTCAGAACCTAAAAAATGCCTCTGGATGCCAGATGTGAAGAAGGGAGACTGAGATTCTTCCCTAGATTTTGGCTCAGTGAAGTACGCTTCGTCGTCGAAATCGTCTTCTTCGTCTTCAGAGTGAAGACTCTTCATCTTCTGCAGCTGCTGTCGAATGTTGATTTTTTCTTTATTCCTGCGCTTTCTTACTTCGTCTTCCAACATTTTGGCGAGCTCTAAATCACGTTTTCTACCTAAAGCTAAATCGGAAGGGTTAGGTTTCTTGCCAGTTTTCCCCCAATAGTTGGGCTTTTTGGGCTCGATGTTAGGGTCGAACTTTCTTCTGATGTCGTACACTCTTCCTTTGGTTGGGGGCGAACATTCTGCTTCTTTCGCAAAACTTCCCTTTTCTGGCACAAACATAATCTGACCTTCCGTCGAGTAAAATGAAAAGTTAGAATTACCTGAATCAGAAGACTTCATTTGCGTTCTCATAAGATTAGCTTTCGACACCAAGATATCTCCCAAGAAGTCACTGAAATTACTTTTTCTCATCAGCTCACTTTTCTTCTTGTCCGAGAGCATAAGCTCCGAGGAATACTGTTTTCCTCTCTTCTGCAGTCCGTACTGTCCAAAAGTCCAATTAGAGTCAGACACCGCAATGTCTTCTTCGCTTAAATACTTATTTCTTTTGCTTAGAAACTTCCTAAAATGTGGTGCTAAGCCTTGATCGGAAGGCTCGTTGTACTTTGTTGCAGCTTTCTTGGATTGCTTTACCTTAGGATTTTCGTTCAGGTACGGAGCAGCCGATAGATTTGCTTTCATTTCGCAACCTATCGGCCTCATATTGGAAAACATGACAGTAGGCAAGGAAAACCTTGTTGGGATTTCGTTGGAACCAGGCCTTATTCTAGGCACGACCGCATCTTCGCTTTCGTCACTGCTTACGTCAGAGTCGTCCATCAAATCTTGTATGGGCGTCCAGTGGCTGTCGCTAAGGCTACGATGCTTGAACACGTTCCCTCTGTCGTACCTGTTGAAGGCCATGTCCGAAAAGCGACGAGGCCTACCATCTTCGCTGTTGTACTGCGGGCTCACTTCGTTCTTGTAGTGAAGATCGGGGCCGTCGTCGCTAGTTGACTGATTGCTACTTCCCAAGCCATCAGATCCCAAGGCCTGCCAGGCTTCTGATGGGGAAAATTTTGGCATCTCTGGTGGTTTTCTTGGCAAAACTGGCCTTAACCTGTTGATACAAAAGGTAAATGAAATTGAAATCGTAAGGCGTGTAATTAGAATACTTTTTCAAGGATCATTTTTATTTCAAATTAAATCTGTTTGTATCAAACCACTGCTTTTACTTTTCCTAGAGCTCGGGCGGATCCAGCTTCTGGTTTTGAAAGGGATCATTTCCAGGAGGAGGGGTCATGCATGTCTTTTTAGGTCATGGGGGGCAATCTTTTCGAAATGTAAGTCCCAAAATGCAGTTTTAGACTATCTTTGGTCCCTTTAACGGGGGGAGGGGAGGGAGGCCATGACCTCTATGACCCCCTACCCTCCCACCTGGATCCATGCTCGATAGAGCTATATATTATTTTAATTTTAAATCATGCATCTATTTTTACTCAAGCATTCTGTAAAAAATTCAAAATTAAAGGAAAGATATATCAAAACAGTCGAATATTTATATGAAATACTATTATCATAATTTTTTTTCTAAAACACAACGATTTAAGACGGCAACATTTACCTCTATTCAGAAACAAATTGTACAGTGTTTTGAAAAAAGTGCTCCTTATAATCCCGGAATAGTAATTTTTGCTGCTTGTTCACACAACTTATGACAAAAGTTTGAAGAGAAAGTGAGCAGCATAAACCATTAACATTAACGACACGAGAAGTTGAAAATAAAAATTTGAACACTGTCAAACTTAGCAGTTATCAAGTCACGTAATAAATCTTGCATATATATAATAATGCGTAAAACCTTATAAACAATCAGAAATGGTAACAGTTTAAGGAATACAGGTAATGTGCAGCCATCAAACAGGCAAACTACTTTTGGTTGATTGCATGTGATTATTGTAATCTAACTTTTTTACTTGGTGATACTGCATTGAGGTGCTGTTAAAAAAAGAGATTCCTTATTGCAATTCCACAAAACATTTTCTCCCAACAATTAAAAAATATATATGTTTGAAGTTTCTTTAAAAAAATAATTAATTGAATTCATGTGCAGTTTGACATTATAATACTTAACAAACTGTCCAGAAAGGAAGATGACAATTTCTGGACTTAGTATTGATCAACATAATTATAATACAAAGTTTGTTTTTATAGTAAATGTTTTCATTATGCAATAAATTCTGAAAAACTGCTTTCCCGAGATAGTGGATTTTTTCAAGAGAGCCCACCCGAAAAAGAAAGCCCGATCGGTTTTTTTCGAGCTGATGCTGGTTTGGTTTTTTTAATTTTATTTAAACTGTTTTCTGTATAGCCTATAATCAAGGTCAAACTCGCTTATAACGAGCCCTGATTTAACGAAAACCCCGATTTAGCGAGGAAATCAGAAAGATTTGGTTGGTGTTATGTTAAGTCTATAAGAGCATAACTCGCTGTCACACAAAGCGGGGTTTAACGAGCAAACCCTGCTTTGGGTGAGCAATATTTTTTTGTGATTCATAATATTTCTATTGATATTACTTCCAGCTCAGCTTATCATTATTTAGAAAAATTTCTTTGACACTCTGAAGCCGAGCGAAAGTCAGTTATGAGTCACAAATCATGAGAAAACTAGTATGTTGTGGCCATCACGAAACTTTCTTCTATATTTTTCTTTTTTTTCTGATCCCTCCCCATGCTTGACGAGGCAGCAATATTCCCAACAAAAACGACATTACACATGCAAAAACTTGACGACCATCCCAATGTCTGAATTATTGCAAAGGCAAAGCAAAGAGCGAAAATTGAAAGTTATTTTAAAAGCCTTGCTTGAATTAATTACAAATATTTTATTTGTTAACAAATATAAGATGGCAACAGTTAAAAATTTTAAATCATTGAGATAATATTTCTGATCATTTCCATACAATTAAAATCACGAGAAATACGCAGACGACAATCTATTACGATTTATCTTTCTTATTGTTGCATTAATAAAACTATTTTTATTCGCTAAAAATAATGATAATAAAAATAAATCAGCACCTCTTGGCGCGATTGGCGCCAAAGTTGAACCAAAGCCTGTTTACATATAGATTCACATATATTCCAAATTTCAACCAGAACGTAGCATTACTTCTTGAGATAGGGCACTCACAATGGAAAAAAAGAACGGGCGATTGCGCTACCCCCTTTTTAGCTGTTGACACCAAAATAAAATCAGCTCTTATACCCACTAAGGGGTACTTGCCGATAAATTTTTCTTTCATTCCGTTCGATGTTTCTTGAGATACAGCAGGCACAATTGACGACGAAAAACGTTCTATAGCTCAACCCCCGTTTGAGTTATTGACACCAAAATTGAATCAGCACCTGTTCTTGTTAATGGCAACATATGGACCAAATTTTGTTTGATTCCGCCAGTTACTTCCTGAGGAATAGCAATCACGCGTAACTCAAAAAACGTCCCATTGCTCCACCCCCCTTGGAGGAATTCGCGCCAAAAACCAATGGGCACAAGTTCACATAGGGGCACATATGTGTACCAAGTTTCGTTCGATTTCATGCGGTAGTTTTTGCTGTAGCGCGGCCACAAAAAACTGATCACACACAGACGTGACACACACACACACATACACACACACACACATACATACACACACACAGACAGACAGACATTTTCCAAAAATAGTCAAAATGGACTCAGCACACCTCAAAACGTTCGAATCCGTCAAAATTTGAAATTCGAAAATTTACACGAATCCAATACTTTCTTCTATGTATTAGATATAGAAGAAAGTAAAAAAAGATGATGGTAATTTTTTTTATTTAAATTTGTGAAGCAGAGAGGCGTTTGAAAATTAAATATTTGTTGTTTCTTCCGAGGATATTGTAGCTCAAATTCAAGCTAAAGCAGAAGAAAACCATAACAATGAAAGAAAGTGACGACGATAACTACTAATGTGAAGAATTTGAAGCTGAATGAGACAATGAGGCAGTTGAAAGCAAATTAACCAGAAATAATAATTTTAGTGTGTGAGTTTTTGTATGAGCAAGTACAGAGTGAAACCTGTGTAAGTTAACCGCTTGCGGTGCACTACTTTAGTGGTCAACTTAAACAGGTGGTCAACTTATAGAGGTTGAATTATATGATATAGATCTATAATTCCTGAAATTATTAGGGGGGATAATAATATTATTTATTATTAGGGATTATAATATTAGGGTGATAATAATTAAGGGATCTATAATTCCCTTAATGTGCCTGAAATTAGCGGTTAACTTAGACAGGTGGTCAACTTACAAGGGTCATCAACTTTGCTGGTTTTACTGTATGTTTGAATTTCTATGATTTTTTCCATGAACCCGTTTTTTACGAACACTCGGTTATAGCAAATATCGCGGTCCCTTCGCGTTCGTTATAAGCGAGTTTGACTGTATTATTTAATCTTAACAAAGAACTGAGCTGAAGTTGCTACAAAAGAATAACGAGCTGATGTGTGCATCACATGACTTCCTTTTACTCCAATTTGATGTCATTTTCTCATTATTGGCAGTTTTAATATGATTCAATAGTTTACTCTCTAAATATCACCAACAATGGCCAAATTGAAACCAGATTTAACAAAAAAAAAAAAAATTAATCGCCAAATTTGTCGCCAAGTTGGCGTCAAAACTTGATGACCAAAAGACAGGCGATATATCGCCAAGTGTCCATCAAATTATAACACCACTTGAGTTTACATCGAAATTAACAATGATTTCCCCCCAAAAACGGCCAAAAGACCCCCTAAGAAACACCCGAAAGCAACCAAAAGAGGAGGGGCACAACTAGACCGCACAAGGAGTCTACGTACCAAATTTCAACTTTCTAGGACATACCGTTCTTGAGTTATGCGACATACATTCGCACGTACGCACATACATACATACATACAGACGTCACGAGAAAACATGTTGTAATTAATCGGGAATCGTCAAAATGGATATTTCGGGTGTCTGTACGTTCCTTGGCACTTATCCACGTGTGGTCGGGTTGAAAAAAAAACTCAACATTCATTTGGGGGTGAGCAAAATGGAAATTAAGGCCGATTTTTGGGTGAAAATTTTTTTGCGGCGAATACAATACTTCCTTTTTTGTAAAAAGAAGGGAAAAGTTCTAATATTTATTGAAGAGGCTGCGAAAAAAGACCTGAACTCTCCGTGGTGACAATCAAATGAATTTCGAAAATATTCTATGTTCGAGTTGTAGGAGAGCGAGTCGAGCAGATGGTAGAATTTTCTTTTCATGAACTCAGTTGACACATTCATGAATCATCTCACTGAACAGGTTTCAAATATTTAAATGAAGAAATTTCAATTAGTATTCAACTGCTGGTGTAATTGTAAAAGGAGTTGGTGGTGGAGGAAAGACAAATGCTGCCATGTTCCAAAATAAGCTAAGCAACATTTCAGGAATATTATATTCACAACATATTGGAATTCATGTAAACTGTACAAAGCAGTTTTTTTTTTTTAGATGGAAGAATTAGAATAAACTCGTTTTTGACAAATTAAAAGTTTCACAATCAAAGATTGGCGCCTGGTGATCAGGGTCCGATTTAGATATTGAGAGGCCCTAGACCAAACATTTTTTAAACCCCCCCCTTCCCCCGCAATCAAACATTACAATTTCAGCAACTGGTAAAAATAATTTAACAATTAGTGGGCATCTAAAAACCTAACTAGGCCAGGACGACCCGGTTAGCGTATTCAGTAATCAGGCCCTGCAGGTGATTATATTATTAAAAATAATAATTTTGCATACTTTCAGTTTACCTTATCAGATATTTTATCAACCGAAATAACCGAATTGGGAGGCTTTTAGTGACAAGCTTTTAGGATGGTAAACAAATATGCAAAATATTTTCAAAAGAAAATCGCAAGCTAGGGTTCGAAAATATCGCAAGCGAGGGAAAACTTTCATTTGAGTAAAAAACTGGCTGACCGGAAGGAAACAAAGGGTAGTTGTAAGGGGAAATGATTCTAATTGGAGTGAGGTTTTAAGCGGGGTTCCTCAAGGATCAGTGTTAGGGCCTGTTTTGTTCATTGTTTTTATGAACGATATTTATAAAAATATTTCTGGGAACATGAATTGTTTTGCTGATGATGTCAAAGTTATGGGGAGTGTAGAAAATGAAGAACAAGCAAATCAGCTGCAAGAGAATATAGATCAAATTACGGAGTGGGCTGATAAATGGAGTATGGCTGTTAATGTTGGGAAATGTCAAGTGCTACATTTAGGGCATGGAAATAAGTGTACAAGTTATTATTTGCAAGGTTCAGCCATTAGTCAGGCAGAAAAAGTTACTGATCTAAGCGGCTTAATAAGACAGGATTTAAAGTTCAGCCAACACAGTGCAGCATAGCTAGTAACAAAGCCAATAAAATGCTTGGGTTTATCAATAGATCTATTTCAAACTAATCTAAAGAAGTTTTTTTAATAATAAATGAACAATATCACTATGATTAATATACTTTTTATATTGAAAATACCGTAGTTGAAAAAATAAATATCGAAAATATCATGATATTTTCAAAATAAATATCGGATATATATCATGATGTATATTGACTGATATATATCGGCGAACCCTGTCGCAAGCCTAGTTAAGAACACGTTATTACAACAAAAACATGCACGACTGCATTGGGAAAATATCGGGTTAGAAGGTAAAATATTGCAACCAACATGTTGATTTAAACTTTCGAGACGTTATTAATGTTTCGATGAGTTGGCGAACTCAATCTTGTTTTCTACAGACCTGATCTCAAGGTCTTCTATGCAGTTGGGGAAAACTTAACCTGGCAGCCTTTGCCTCAGAGCATGGTCCCACTTAATTCTTACAGGCCGTGGCAATCGCTGAAACCCATGGCAACAAAGAGGGCGCTACAGGTCACCCCTTTTCCCTTTACTTTGCCATTGGTTGGTGGATGTAAGGGTTCCCAGTGGCGCTTCTTGCGGTCAAAATGGGCGATATCCAATCAAAAATATAAAACTTTGAAACATTGATTATGATTGGTGGATGCGTGAGCTGCATTGAAACTTTGACGTTGATAGGTTGGATACATAAGCTGCGTTGAAACTTTGACTTTGATAGGTGGATACATAAGCTGCATCGGTTTAACACAGAAAAGTCAAAAATTGTCAAGGCCCGTAAGCGTATTTAGTAGGGCCATGCTCAGAGGAACAGTAAGATATCTACTGTTATTCCTAGGATTAGATGTCTTACTGTTGCTCTGAGGCGACGATATGGTGTGATTTGGACTTGCGTAGCCTTTACAATGTTGCCAGGTTAGATTAGTACCAAGTATGGCTGTTTATAGAATGTAGGGTTGAGGGGGGCGTTTTCTGGATGATAAAACAACCATCCAGAACGGGTGTCTTTTTCATTCTGTCCTAGATTCTAGAGGGGGACTCCTCCTGCTGCACAGTGGTGTTCCCATAGGGTATACTCCATTAACGCCGTATACTCTCAAATATTTTTTAGACATATAGCGTTTACCCTCAAGCTTCATAAATTTTCACATTATGACATACTCCACTAATGTTTGTGAAAATTGCAACACCAAGAAGGAATTATGCAAATGAACCATAATTCACAGAAAATGAATAGCAGGATAAGATATGCAAATGATTAGAATTACAGAGACGTCGCGCATGCGTGGACCGAGAAACGCGCTCTGAACTGTGGCGTAGACTCGGTATATAAAGGGCTGTAAAGGTTTTTCGAAATTATTGAGCGATTATTTGCCGATGGTAGATGTTTCTCTAGTACTCAATTTGTCACGTCCAAGACGCAGAGTGTCATAAAAACTAGTAACGGAGTTCGAATGGGATGATCGGAATGTGTGAGGATGAACTTAAGTATAGAGAAATCAGTGCCCGAACGGGGCGTAATGCCTCAACTGTGATGCGTATTTGTTAAAGGACAGAGGACGATGAAATTAGCCGAAGGGCTCGCCCCAGCCCACGCAACCGAACGACGCCACGGGATTATCGATACCGCACCCGCCTAGCTCTTATGGATCGTATAGCGTCCTCTCGTACACTAGCACAACGTTGGAGTATCGCTAGAGGTGTCACATTTGCTGCATCCACGGTTCGTCGACGTCTGCTGCGCCAGGGCCCTCCCCCCTGTATACAAGGTTTCCCTTCACCCTCATTTATTGTTTCTTTCGGCTTCAATGGGCCCACGAACATGCCCAACAGCGTGAGGACTAGCAGCAGGTCGTCTTCTCGGATGAGTCCAGATTTAATATGCAGGGCGTGTATGCTTCAAACGTTACACATGGGAACGTCACCTCCCAGAGTGCTTAATCCGACGTCATACCAGCATAACACCAGGCGTCATGGTCTGGAACGCTATTGAATATCAAGGGCAGTCACATCTAGTCCAAACTACGAGTAATTTCAATAGCCAGCGCCACTTCAAGGACGCTGTGACGCCGGAGACATTACCCTTTCTTCAGAGCAGTCCTAGTGCAGTGTTTCAGCAGGACAATGCACGTCCACATGTCGCAAGTAACGTACAAGTGTTCTTCGGTGCACGATAGGTTACGCTACTTCCTTGGCCTGCCTGTTCTCCGGATATGACGCCAATCAGGCATGTTTCGGATTGCGTTGGTCGAAGACTCGCCCATGTGTCTCGTCCGGCAGTTGGTACGAATGAACTTTGGCTTCGGATGGAAGCTATATGGATGCTATTCCCAATCGTGACATTCAGCACCTCTATGATTCGAAGCCAAAACGTGTATAGGCTCGCATAGTTGCGCGTGGTAGCTACATTCAATATTAATTTACGCCTGATATTTTCATTTCAATGATCTGTAATTTTGTTCGTTTATTTCGAGCACTATGAGTAATATGTGGGAAAAATTTTATTCCTTTCCAATGAGTCCTTCATGTTGTTGCAATTTTCACAAACATGAGTGTTGTACGTATATGACCACATACACAAATTGTGCGTAGTGGATTACTGGGTGTATACCCTCAGAAAAATGGATGGGAACATCACTGCTGTTGCGTAATATATTATAGAGTAACTTATTACGCCGTTGAATAAATAGACGAAACAGGGGTTGTAGCACATAAGCTTTTCTTCAACTCAACAGGAACATTAAAACTGGGATAACGATTAAGCGAATAAAAATAGTAAAGTGAAAGTAGTTATTTTTTTTAATTGATTTTTGCTCATTATTATAAAATTGAACTGCATTCTCGAAATCAAATTTGTAAACTAAAATTATTTAGGATATAATTTACAAAACTTATAGTATGCCAAAATTCTCACCAACTTCTTATTCAACCGTCATACTTTTGAAGGCTTGGAATATTAAAAAATAAAAAAAAATCATAACTGACTAAAAGAAATTACGATATTTCACACTTACCTAATATCGATGTCTGAATCTTCGGTTTTATTGCACAAATTTCGCGACAGATCTTCCCACTCCTTCTCTGCGTTTTGCTGAGACGAAAGTCCAGAGTTTCGAGTAGGAGATTTATACCGTCTCCTAGCTGGAGAGAACCTCTGCAACGACGGCACTATCTCATCGATGGTGGTACACTGCTGTGGTAAGTCCCTACTATCAGTGTTTTTCCTCTGACTGCTTTCAACAGTCTGCTTGTTCTCTGAAAGTGTGTACTTGGTAAGAGGTTTATTAGTTATTGCACTAGAATCAGTTTTTGAATTTGCGTTGCCCATTTTGAACACTCCAGTATCCGCAAAGTAAAATTTGGGCGGCGAATTTGTATTCTGTTTAACAGGCGGAGCTGCATTTTTTGCTGGACTGACTTTGTCTGTTGCAGCTGGCAAATTATCTTTTCGAGTCTCGGCAATCTTCTTCGTCACTGCCTGGATCTCCTTCTGGAAGGGATCGGGCCGATGAGGTAAGTGACTTGGCAACTTCGTCTGACTGTCCGATAGTTTTTTGCTGTCGAAGACAGTAGTCCTAGAACCGTGCAAGGGTTCGTCCTGTTCGTCAATGCGGACGTCACCCGTGCTACGATAATTCCTCCATTTTTCTAAAGGGTGCACGTTTTTTTCATAGCTCGTTCTGTTCTCGTGGCATTCCACAGATCTGGTCACTGACGGCGAACGCGAAGACACCTCTCCCTTCTGCAATCTGTCGTTGCAGTTGATTTTGGTCCTCGTCGTCACGCTGTTGGGAAGGGGTGGAGGAGGGGGCGGATGCACCACGATGGCAGGTGGTTGAGGGGCTTTGCTCTTGTTGATGCACCTGCAGTTCTTTTGATTCATCCTCTCTTCTTCACTCTGTTGTTGCCTCCTATCTCGCAGTAGGCTATCCCCAGGCGGCTCGGGGGCCCTCGCCTTCTTCTTACACTTCAACTTGCTGGCTCTGGCGGCGGCTCCGCTCTGCCTCCTGTTGTTGAATCCGTCTTCCTGATATCCGGAAGAGTCCGGCCGCCGGGCGATGTCCGGATCGCTGTGGAACATGCGGTGGTTCCGAAGGTTGAACTGGCGGTAGCAGTCATTCTCCTTCTCGATTATCTCCGACCTCTTCCTAAGGATGCCCATGACTTCGGGATCTCCACCCTCCTCCTCTCTTCCGAGGCTGTCCCTCCTCTGTCCTCGGATCGTTCCCGCCGTTTGGAGTATGCTGCCGTTGTCCGTACTGCGCAGGCGTTGTCCGGCCACCGGCTTCGGCAGCACCCTGTTCTGGGGGTGGACGTACTTGGGCACGCCACCCCTCTGGTAATGGTAGCCATTGCGAACTGGACAGGTCGCCTGGAGCCTCGGCGGTCCAAGCACAATGGACTGAGAACTTCCGTTGCCCATGAAATCATCGGAATTCAGTCATCACACGTCACAATCATTTTCCTAAAAAATGAAAAAAAAATATTTATTAGTTTGATGCAATTGTTTTGCATAGAAAACATCATATTTCTTATACAGGATGTTCCAAAAATGACTGATACATTTGAAAAATTAATAAAACTCAAAGGGCAGCGATAGAAATATACCATTTGTTGCATTATGCTTCGGACAACAGTAAATTTTCAGGCAAACAAACTTTCAAAATTAGTTACAATGTTCCTCAACAGATAGCGCTGCAGGTATTTTGAAAAGTATTTAAGAAAACGCAGTCTGTAAGATCGCCAAAATGACCGGTATACTTGAAAAAATCAATAAAAACTAAACGGGCAGCGTTGATTTTTAAGTATACCAGTCATTTTGGCGATCTTACAGGCTGCGTTTTCCTCGATACCTTTTAAAATACCTGCAGCGCCATCTGTTGAGGAATATTGAAACTAATTTTGAAAGTTTGTCTGCCTGAAAATTTAGTTTCCCAAGCATAATGCAACAAACGGTGTATTTCTATCGCTGCCCTTTCAGTTTTTATTGATTTTCCAAATGTATCAGTCATTTTTGGAACACCCTGTAAGATGCAAAGTAAAAACACCTCATGGAAATAAATTTATAATTTCGATTTTGAAGTAATTGCATAATATATTTCCTTGTAATTATTGGCCACCATGTGTTAAAACCAAAAGTTCTAGGGATTGACTGTCTAACCTCCCTCCTCGTGACGCCCCAGTGAGTGTTTTTTCTTTCATGGACCGCACCACCTACATTAGCTTTACGTGATTTTTTTTACTCGAAAATTTAATACTTCAACATTTGTTTTGTTGCTGTCCTATGCCATTAGCTGGCAATTTGGTGGGTGCTGCTTAACTTTTCCAGCTGTACCGTAATTTGGTGTGTAGTCCGACTACAACAGTATACACACATGCCATAAGGACCAGGGTTGGCCAGATTGGACCCAATTGGGTTGGACCCAATGGTTTTTTTTTGAAAAAACCCATTTAAAAAAACCCATTATTTAACCCACTTTTGGGTTTTTTAAAATTTTCTGAAAAGTTTATTAAAACAATAATTAATTTAAATACTTTCACAATTTAAACTTTTTTTTTATTTGTTCTTCACCACAGACAATGGACATAAAAAAAGGAATTTTGAACTTTAATAGTATTTCTTAACTCTTAACGGCATTAAAAAAATACTTCAAGATTTTAAATAAATATATTTAACTTTTTCTTTAACTGGTCAATAAATAACTCAAATTTTCTGGACTAAGTCCTGTCACGTCTGATTTTCTCGATATTTGTAGATTGTACAGAAGAAACTACGCTAGCTATAAGTCTTTCATGTGAATTATTTTCTGCAAACCAACATGTCACAAATCTCAAATAAACAACGTATATATTTTAGAAATTAACAGGTTTTTCAAACGGTCGAACAGAAAACAAAATAGGATGTACAATACTTTCATTATCTTACAAAAAGTTTAATATTTCTTACTCTGTACACAGAAATAGAAACAGTCAACATAAAGTTCAAAGAAATGTCTTGATTAAGCTGAATTCAGTAAAAAGGGATTTAAACTACTTTGACGTTCTACAGTAGTTTTGCATAACAAAATGAAATACAATAAAGTAAAATGCAAAAAAAAAATGTAGTAATTAAAAACGAACAATAGATTTTATCACTCGAGAAGTAACTTTGCCCTAACTGTTGGTAATCATGGAAACTAAAAAATCTTGAACTTCACCATTCTTGGGTTTCGTTGTCTTTTTTACTTTTCTTCAGAAAACGCTGAATTTTCCAGTATTTTTACCCCAAGACAATTTTTGTGCTTTGTCCATATACTTACACTACAATATGCTACAAGCACCCCATTTTCCCTAAAAAAAGACAAAAAAATCCACATTTCTTTTTAAAAAACCCAGCTTTAGTTGGGTTTTTTTGGGTTTTATTTAAAAAAACCCAAAAAACCCTGGGTCCATGGGCTTTTTTAAAAAAACCCGGGTTTTTGCCAACCCTGATAAGGACCCGTTTATAGAGGAGGCAACCGTTCAGAGCACACAAAGAAAGGACAAGAGAAATAAATTACATTCGTGCCCGAGCCGAGATTTTAACCCAGGACCTCCACATCAGCAGTCATGCTACTTTGACCACTAGACAAGGTGGTCGGCGCTTTAGCATTTGATGCGTTAAATTAAACACATAAAAAAAAGTTTGTTTATAATACTTAGAGATTTCCTTGAATTGTTTTACTTTGCATTTCAACTCTAATGGATGTTCAGATTATTCATTATCAACACTAACTTTGGTGCATGAAGTTAATGTCGAAGTCGAGTAGTCATTTTTCAGGTTAACTAATTTTCTCCATTAACGTCCGAAGAGTTTTCCGCATTTACCTAGGTAATATTCAAATTATCTAGATCTTTGCCTTCACAACAGTAACGCATCTGTACACTTAAACTGGCATAATAATATTTATTTATTTTTTGATGTCTGAAGAATAAAGTTAATACAATCAAAAAATCAACAAACTAGTTGATAGAGTTATTTATCAATCAGTTAAAAAACTGTAATGTAAAGAACCAAAAGATTCAAAATATTATTTACAAAAAAAAAAATAACAATAATAATTTGAAAGCCATATGATGAAATTGTGCAAACTTATTGGCGCAACTTTAAAGATTAATGACTCTTAGAATCACATAGCATTGATTTGCTGATAAGAAACCAAAAAGCTTAAAACCAGGAAAATACGTTTAAAAAGAAAATAATTCGCCATTCGTGATAATTGAATGATTTAATCATTGGTTTACAACATTTCTAAGTAGAAAATTTTCCAAAGATCTCTTTTTTAAACAAAAAGAAGGCGTTGTTAAGACGTAAAAAAGTATGTCGTCGCTTCACAGCAACAGTAGGATATCCTAAGGTTTAAGATGTCTTACTGTTGCTCAATCTGAGGTGACTTTGGTTAATGGACGTCGGAAAATCGAATTTTTGTCTGTTACTGTAACGGTCAATTTTAAGTTAGCAGTTTAGTTAAGCAGTGACGTCATATAAATAGACTCCATTCGACGATACAATGCAACCAGCAGCGCCCATGTCGTTTGGTTATGCGGCATTTAAAAGATCCCTCGAATACTCGTTTGGCATGGAGAATCTCTTGGCAAATTTAAATTCCTAGTGCTGTTTCGCATCAAATAGAGCCCAGGTGCCTCCATCTAGTGGGGAAACTGGGCGTCAAAGTTCTAGTGGCAATGGCATCCCACCGGTTATTGTGCCACGTGAAAGAGTGGTTGCTATGCCGGGGGATCGCACTAGGTCTGCAAAAGGCCGGTCTAGGAAGATTGGGCGCCGGGAACATTGGGCGCTGGGAAAGTTGGGTGCCGTCGATTGGACGCAGTTTTTGGGCACTGAAAATGTTGAACAGCTTCCAAAACCTGGACGCCCAATATTCCCGGTGCCCAATGTTAGAATGCCCATTAGAAAGAAAGAAAGAACTATATGCTGATATTTCATCATGAGCTGACGTAACTTAGATCATTTTCGAATTTCTGGAATTCGTGTGGTTGAATGAATGGGCACAGGCCTTGCAATAATAAAAGGTATTCTTCAGTATCGAATACTATTGTGCGGAACGTCAATTCTTTCTTTTCTTCGCCCCAAAAAGGAACCTGGAAGTGAGTGTCCGCCATGCCTCTTGGCCATCAGCGAGCATGAACAGATCGTCGAACCGACATCTCGAGCGGAACACATGACAGGTGGCTGTTGTCACGAAAGGGATCGGACATTCCGTCGGTACAAAACGATTCATCACCGCCTTCCAAGTCATGCTGAAAGGACATAGCGACTCAGACAAATGTATAGCACCGGAGTTATTGGGTTTCTTAGCAGAGCCTGATTACCGTAGGGGCACAAGCCCCTGCCCTTGGGTTTCAGGAGGGCCAAAGATCCCCTTAATTAATCATGCTAATTAAAAATAAACAATGATTTCATTCAGAATCTCGAGTACAATGATATCATTGATATTTTTTCAAATGCTAAGACAAGGAAAAATTTTCTTTATTTGTTGATAAAAAATTCCCCTTAGAAACTTGATCTCTTTGCAAATCCTAAAACCAGTCCAAGTTTAGTCTGTATTTACTATTAAAAGTTATATCATAGATTAGTTTGATATTTACGGTTTACTGCAACGGGCAAAGTTTAACTACATCTTATATAATTATCGTATACTACATCTCTTCTACTTTTTAAATGTATAATACTATATTGTGATATGAGGTACCACCAAATTTAGCATATGGTTGTGTTAATACGCAAGTATCGAAGTATTTTATAGCTTCATTATATTGAATAAGCGGGAATAGGGGGGGGGGCACAAGACGAATTTCCTGCCCAGTGTCTTCAAAAATCTTGAGGGGAGGGGTCTGAAATAGAACCGTGCCCCATTTCCAATATCAAAATGATCGGGCTCTGTTTCTTAGTTTATTGCAAGAACCCTGGCAGCAGAATTTTCTCCAACAGTCTGTAACGCAGATTGAAAAGTAAAAAATAGTTCCAAAAACAAACCGAGATTAGATTAAAATTTAAATTAACACCGAGAAATGGTTAAAAAGAAGATGTCAATCTTAAAAACTACAAGTACATGCTATGGATTTTATTTCTCTTTAAATTTTTTTGGATTTTTTTTCTTCTCCAACGAAGACTAGTCTGCAGACTTTCTCAAGAAGCACGTCGCAGCGTCACTACCGGGGTCAAAACTATTACAGTCAATTATGTATTCAGATATAAATAAATAGTTGCAACCATTAAAATTCCAACCATCTTGAATTCACATTAACAAAAACGATTTTTTTTTAAATAAAAGAAACAAATTCAGTTTTTAAAAATAGCTACAAATGTAAAAAGGTGTATTTCAAATGATTTGCAGCCTATGCCAAATGAGAGAAGTATTTATCTAATGCAAGAAAATCGATGATGGCGCACAGAACGTAAGCTTGTTTAGTTCTAGATCGAACTTCTCGTTTCGTATACTTTTTGTAAGAGTTATTAAAAAAAAAATATTAACCTTTATTAAATTTTTGCAATGAAACGCATTATGTAAAACGTATTATAAGTTGCTACGAAATTTGCTAATTAAATTATGGTACATTATGAAGCACTCAACCTGGTAGCCTACGTATGATGCAATTAGGATTTTCAAAGCCTTCGCAATACTGCCTTGCCCCAAATATTGAAGCAAAGTAATTCCAGAAAATCGCTGCTATCCACCTGCAAATTGGTACCTACGAGCCTCGTATAAGTTTGAAAAAGTTGATTAGTTTTATCTATCTGGGCTCTGAAGTCAACATTAACAACAATATTACTTCTGAAATACGAAGGAGAATTGGTGCTGCCATTAGATGCTTCTACGGACTGAAAAAGTACTTAAAATAAAATTTATTCAAAAGGAAAACTAAATTTTTAATCTATAAATCTCTTGTCAGACCTGTACTCCTGAGAAACTTGGACATTGACACAAAACAATGAAAATGCCCTTGGTGTCTTTGAAAGCCGCTTTTTAAGAATTATCTTTGGAGGAAAGGAGGTTGATGGTATTTAACACAGCCGCTCTAATTTAGAGCTGTGTCTAGAAAACCTGATGTGGTCAAATTCAAAGATTCAAATGACCTAGCCAGGTTACAAGACTAAATACAGAACGATCAACAAACAAAAATTTTTTGGCTAAACCTACGGGAGTTAAACAAAGGAGTTGACCTAACCTCAGATGGGTTGATTGCCTTGATAAGGATTTTTCTCCCATAAGAGTAAAAATTGGGCAAGCCATGGCCAAAAAAAGAGAGGCCTTGAAGAAAATTCTTGATAAGCCCAGGGCCCACCCAGGGCTCTCATGCCGCTGAGGAAGGAAGGAATTCCAGAAAATATGTAATTATTAATGTGTAAATTCCAGAAGTAATAATTTAGAGATATCTAGTACAAGTGGTAAAAGAAACTCTCCTCTGCTTTTGGGCAAAAGATGGTTCCAGTAGCTTTTGATAGATACTATACAGCATGATTTAGAAAAATTTAGAAAGTCTACCTAACGTTTAAACTTAGCGCGCGTTTTACTCAAAACTTTAAACAGTCCACTTACATTCATTTGCCTTTTCACTGCTTTACACTGAAAGTCGACGTGATGCAAACGCAAATACTTTGATCCTTTTCCATTTATTAGAAAGAATGTGTATTTTCAACACTTTGACCAAGTTTAGTTTTTCTGAATTATACGAAAGTGAGAGAAATTTTTTATGACATGAGTATTGTCAGTTTACTTTTTAGCAAAATGGTCGAACAATAGCAGAAAGTCATTTCCACAAAGAATGGAATGTTGTTTTGTAGAACAAAAAGTTGTGAAACATAAAGTGCAAGACAAAAATGCCCCTCAACTAAGTGAAAAACAAGTAACAATTGACAGAAGAGATGAGTATTTTTCCAGCATGAATGTCTTTTGTTTCAAAATATTCTACGTTCCATCCATGGAATGCGAGGCAGAAGCGTGCCCATCTCGATCTTTCACTCGAACAGTGGATTTGGTAATCATTTATTTCTCTTTATATACCTTTGTTGACTTTTTTTTTTCTCCTACATTTAATTCTATTGGCGCGTTATTTATGATGAAGCACAGAAGCATCTGACCTTCATTGCTCCTCTGTGACGTTACCGAGCATTCACCAATAGTAGAACCCCGTTAGAGGGCAGGCCAACCTATCCGACATTTTGGTTCCAAGACAGCTTTGGATCCAGCCTTGTATGAAGTATTTGGAAATACGTTGATATTATTGTCGCCAGTGATGTTGGCATCAATTTTTCTGCGGGTATACTCCCAGTAATCCATTACGCACAATATGTGTATTCGATTATATACATAATATGTTATAATATGAAATTTTTTGAAGCTAAGTTCGAGGGTATACGCCATATGTCTAAGAAATGTTTGAGAGTATACGTTGTTTCTGGAGTATGCCGTATGGGAACACCGTTGATTGTCGCTGGTTGCACTGTCGTAAAATAATTGATGATAAGTTGAATAAAATGTCCTTTCAGGTAAATCTAGAAGGAACATTTTTTTTTTCAAAATAAGTAACAGTTTATCAGGAGTTGTTTCTTGTAATGAACCCCATTTTTATACCGTACTTTGTTTTAAATATGAACTAAAACATCATCTCCCTATTAAGCTACCAGTTTGTTTGGCTCTCTTGGCTGCCTTAAATGGTTTTCCACCTCCAGCTCAGTCAATCCTGTGCTGGGCTGATGAGTGTAAATTAGCACGAAACTGCAGTCCTCGGCTGGAATTGACTGAGCTGGCGGTGTATTTCATCTATTTCTACCTTAGCCTTGGCTATAGGGCGGTAACTTACTGAAAATACATCTTTTGCTTTTCAACCAGTTTTCAGCAACGTGGTTTCTAAGTAAATAATAATGTTTTCACGTTTAAAAAGTTGGAACCAAAATGTCGGATGAGTCGACTCCCCTTTTTGAGTGGCCTCAACCAATAGAGATCGTGCCATCAGATGTGCTACTGCTGAGGTCGCGCCTAAATCCTTTCATAAATAACAGAGGCCGAACTTGTACGAAATGAGAGAAAAAGGGATCTCTCCGATAAAAGCGAAAAAATAACTAAAGCATCAGAGAAAAATATGCTTAAAACAAACTAGCTAATGTTTGAGATCTTCTCTTGTTTCCCCCTTATCTAACTTGACCTCAAAGAAGGCTAATGGATGCACGGGGGTAAAGACACGTGCCATTGATATTCAAATCGTGCTGTTCTTTCCTTTGTAAAAGGAGCCACTTATCAGCAGTGGAGATGTTACGATAAATTAGCAGCTTCCTGAAGTATTCCTATTCAAGTGTACACAGCTAATGCTGTTTTGAGTGTTAAGGTTTTTAAACAATGGATGAAATAATTTTTTGGAAGTGGAGCAAAAGAACAACGTTATTCGTAAAGAATGTCTGGATTCTCACTCCTGGCTATTTTCGGAGACTACTGGGAAAAAAACTTTGCTTTTATTTTAAGAAAAATGCTAAGTGTTATTCATGTGTGGAGTAAAATTAGTCTATTTCTTATTTTACCAACATATTGTTGTTGCTGTTGTCTTGTCAGTAGCGTGCCTATGGGGTCTGGCGCCCCTGGCGAACTTACGAAATTGCGCCCCACCCCACAGGGCTTCCCCGAGGGGAAATCACCAGAGGTCACTTTGACCTCCCTTTTGGGGGGGGGGGGGGCGGACATTTGGCTAATGTATTCGACAAATTAAGAGACAGTATTTCAACTTTAATATTCTAATTTTCGTAGAAAAACTATACACTTCAAACTATACTCGACAAAATGTCGCCCTATCCCCGGAAAAACAATGGATCATCCGGCATAGAACGCCCTCCACCACCAGTCCTTGGTATACAAATTGTGTGTATAAGTCTTTAGCTAACTAAATGAATCGGAATGGAATTTCCCTCCATGGGTAAAATTCCTTTTTTTTTTTTTTTTGAGCAATCACGATTGCTTATTGTTCTCACTTGACTGTTTTGAGGTCCTTATGATTTTATTTCCCCCGCCCCCTCTGCAGCATCACCGTCGGCCGGCCTCCTCACGATGCTGCTCCTCTAGCGAAAACAGTCTCCCGGTTGCGTCACTTGCCTACACACACACACACGCATACGTACACACACACATACACGCACACACACCTACACACAACTACCCACACATAAACATACCCCCCTCCCACACAAACACACAACTACACACACACAAACACACATGCCTACACACACAAACACATACCCCCCCCCCCACACACACACAAACAACATACCATCCCTCCACACACACTCACAAACACGCACGCCTACATACACACACTCTCATGATTGCGAAAAACATAATTTGAATTCAAGATGTCAAAGTTCAAATTTTTTTTTTTTTTTCCTAGGATTGAAGATTATCTCACTTTCTCCTCTGCTCTTTTTTTTTCGTGAGGGGTGGTTTTTTTTTTCCTATATTTTTGTTCGTAAAAGCATTTTTCTGCTAAAAAATGATCATTTTTGAAAAAAAAATCCAAAGAAAAAGAACAAAACACTTTTATTAATTTTTTTTATCAGTCGAAATGCCGCCTCCCTGACTGCTGCGCCCCTGGCGAGAGTCACTCTTGACAACCCCTTGTTACGCTACTGTGTCTTGTACCAGCTAGGCTGGCAATTTTGGGCTGCGCTGCCTCACTTTTCCAACTGTATACCGTCATTTGGTGTGAAGTCCGACTTCCACAGTACAAACATGCCATAAGAACCCGTTTATAGGGTAGGCAACCATTCACAGCACAACAACACATCTACACAAAGGAAGGACAAGAACAGGAGAGAGAAAGTACGTCCATGCCCGAGCCGGGATTCGAACCCGGAACCTCCCCACCGCAGTCAGACTCATCTGAGCACTAGACATGTTAAAAAAATAGAAATGAAAATTTGCTTCAATTGAGGCAGTGAAGCAAAGGAATGTCCGACCTCGAAAGCCGCGACTAGCACCGTTGAACGGTTCTATTTTAAAAAGGGGAAAGAGAGCTTGATTAAGAAAACGCACCATGGCAGCATTTCTGCTTTAACTGATAAGGAAGGGGAATAACTTAAAAAAAAAAAAGCCTCCACTCAAAACCAACACCTCTAATAAACGAATTCAACGGAAAACAAAACGAAACAAAACAAAAAATAAATAAATCCCCCCACATTCGTTATCTCTCTTATCAATATATTCCCCCTATTTTGATAAAATGGGAAGCGACCTGACGCATGCGCAAATTCAAGGAAGGTCGCGGTTTAAAATATCAAACAGTAGACATTTTCAAGTTTTGAGTAAAACGCGTTTAAAGTAGCGGTTCTAGGTAGGCTTTCATTGAAAAGTTTTTCTAATTAGTGCTGTATAACAGCAACTACCAAAGCTAATCAGGGGCAGACTGGGTCCCGCAAGAGGGCGCCAACCTTAACCTCCAAAGAGCTCAAAAAAAAAAAAAAAAATTAAGTTGGATTTGGATATTTTGAATTCAAATTATGTGTTTCGCAATTACGTGTTTTTTTTTGCGTGTGTGCAGGCGTGTGTGTGTGGGTATGTGTATGTAGGCGTGTGTGTTTGTGTCTGTGTGCAGGCATGAGCGTGTGTATGTGGGTATGTGTGTGTGTATATATGTGTATGTGTGTGGGTATGTGTTTGTGTGCAGGCGTGTGTGAGTGTGTGTGTGTTTGTGTGCAGGCGTGTGTGTGTGTGTGTGAGTGTGTGTGTTTCGGCGTGTGTTTAAGGTCTGTGTGCAGGCATGAGTGTGTGGGTATGTGTGTGTATATTTGTGTATGTGTGTGTAAGCATGCGTGTATGTATGCGTGTAGGATATGGACGCAACCTGAAGACGGTTTTCGTTAGAGGAGCAGCATCGGGAGGCCGGTCGACGGTGGTGCTGCAGAGGGGGGCGGGGGGGGGGGGAATAGAATCATAGCACGCCAAAAACAGTCAAGTGAGAACAATAAGCAATCGTGATTGCCCACAAAAAAAAAAAAAGGTGCAAAAAGAAAGAAAAAGGTGCAGTAAAAAAAAGAAAAAAAAGACGATGGTTTTCACTGTACACAGGTTTACGTGTTTGAAGGGGAAAAAAAGAGCGAAGTAAATCACACAGGTTTGAGCGCGCAAAAAATATAATAATAATAACAGGGTCATTCAATATAAAATCCAGAAATTTTCGTGCCGCACCTTTTTTGATTTTGATGAAATTTGGTAGATGATACGTACCAATATTCTGTACCCCCAAATTCTTATATTTTTTCTTTCTCTTGGAAAAATTTTATTCCTGAGATATAGCTATTTATTTGCTCTGCGGATGAGTAAAATTTGGCATTTTGGATCCTTTTTCAAAAAGCTCTAATAAATTTATTTAAATTAGTAAGAAGATCAAACACGTCTCATTTTAAAGTTAAAAGAATGAACTTTTATTTGTGCAAAAAAAAAAAAAAAAAAGATTTAAATTAAGCCTAATTAGACTTTTTCGGTTGTCAAATCATTGTTGAAAAAGTGCCATTTTCGTCATTTTCAGTCTAAAAAAGGTCGATGAGAGACTCTCAGTAGGAAGCTAATTTTTTCCCATGTGTTACGCATACTAGAAGCTACATGAAAGTTAGTTATGCATACTAGAAGCACAGAAAAAAATAGGTTGATACTAGTAGTCCTTCATGACGAAAAAATTGCTTAAATTTAAGAAAAAATGAAAAATGGGCTTGTTTACTCCCCAAAAACGGCATGTTTGTTAGGTGATAAAAATTTGAAAATGCTAGAGTAGGAAGCCGTTACATTGCTCTTTAAAATGAAACAAAAACTTTTTAAGCAATCACGATTGCTTATTGTTCTCACTTGACTTTTTTGATGTGCTATCATTTTATTTTCCCGCCAGCACCCTCTGTAGCAGCCCCGTCAACCGGATCCTCACGATGCTGCTCCTATAGCGAAAACCATCTCCAGGTTGCATCCACATACTACACAAACGCGCGCATACATACACACACACACAAACACATACACACACAAACACATACAAACACATACACACACACGCATACATAAACACACACACAAACACATACACACACTCAAACACATACATACACACACACGCATACATACAGACAACTACACATACCATACAGACGCCTACACATACATACACCTACACACAACTACCCACACACTCATCACACTCATGCCTACACACAGACACAAACACAAATGCCTACACACACATACACATTCCCCACCACACACAAACACTCATACACACAACTACCCGCACACACCTGCACACAGACACAAACACACATGCCTACACACACATACACCCTACACACAAACCCCTACACATGCCTACACACACACACTCGTGATTGCGAAAAACATAATTTGAATTCAAGAGGTCAAAATTCTTTTTTTTTTTTTTTTTTAGAAGAAATATAAACTTTTAAATAAAACATTTTGTTTTTGGTAAAAAACATATGATGGAAAAATATATGAGGATTTTCCGTAAAAATAGCGCTGACAGTTGCTTTGTCAGGGCTATTAATTTTAGTCAATAGCTGATGAAAAGAATGAACGCAATATAATTGGCTTTCCCAAACGCAGGGCAGTAAGAAATATGTAACTGCTGGAAGAAGTTTTGCAAATAACTGCAACAGCACAATATCCTCATTATGATAAAATACACATAAGGTACTCTCAGACAAAAAAAAAAAAAAAACACTTCTGCTATATTTCAAAAGCCTTTGAAAAAACAAAACATTGTTTCATTCATGTCTTTGTCTGAGTTAACGTCAACTCATCTGCGTTATGAGCCATTTTTCCACAATTGGTTCAGAAATATTATTCATTCCATCTCTTGAGAAGAATCATTCATTAGTAGTTTCAGAAAATCGTGTCAGTCGCATTCTGGATTCGTTTGGCAACAAAACAGCGCACATACTCATCAAGAAGATTCGAAATCTTCCTCTTATTCTTCATTAGCGAGGGACAATGTGGTTGTGAACAGACCTCTTGTTAATGTTTCTTTCTTTTATGCTGGCACTAAAAACTGCTCACGAAATTCAAAAGAACTTATTTGTAAAGCTTGATAAAATAGATATTTTCCCAATGGCATTGACATACTGTTCCATTTAGTTCTTTTTCTTTTAGAATAAGACATTGTTGGTATGTGTTCTTATTTTTTTGCAGGCAATAACTTTTTGAAAAAGTTCTTGCACATGCATTTTTAACAGAGTGCAAAAAATTTCCCACCGAAACGTATCGCTTTTAGTAAAGAGAATGGTTATGAAATCTGCGATGCAGGTAATAAACACTTAAACATAATCCTCATATATATAAAGCAAATGATCGAGTAACGCGCGTGTTTCAACAATGAAATCCACGGCATGATAATCGGATAATGTGTTTTGGTATTGCTTAACATGCAGGGAAAGGCTTTATTGTGACAAGGCTGAACTCGATCCGTTAACTTAGCAGTTTTACTGGTAAGACTGTGTCCTTTCAGGGGAATGAAGAAACGAAAAAGTGGTCAACAATGAACGCTACCTACTGGAGTTTAGGATTCATCCACTGGAGTTAGGGGCAGGGGCGGCAAATAGGGGGTGCGAGAGGGGGCGGTTGCACCCCCAAATTTTTCACTAAGAATAATATAAAATGGTAAAATTCAATTTAGATAACTTAGAAAATCATTTGCCTGAATTTTCAGAACAGAAAAAACTGATGGAGGATAAGTGTTTGCCTTAACTAAAGAAGTAATCTCTTCATATGGGTTAGATATTTCAAAATTGAGTAATCTATGTTATGATGGAGCATCTTGTATGAGATACCCGTACAGTGTAGAGTCTGTGCAATTTTTACGCGTAAATTCTATGTCAGTTTACATAAATTTTTATGCTCATATTATAACTTAATGTTCAGCTAGTAAGTGTTCATTGACGCCATGTACTAGAAACACATTTTAGCAACTCGGTGTATCATATGCTTTCATGGGAACTTTTTGTAAAGATATGCTATTTTTGAAAAACATCTCACATCAAAAAATACTTTCACATCAACAAATGTATCTTGAGGCTCTTTACTTGACAATCTCTGAGTGACACAAGATGGTCTTCAAGAGTTAGTTATAAAAGCCCCATGGAAGAATTACTGGAAAGCGACCTTTTCATTGATAAAAAATTTGATGTCATTTTAATATGTATGCCTTTGTCTGAATTTTTTGTTTACTTTATTTATACTGCGGAGCGTTGTTTTGATAAATGCTACACTCTATCATAAAAATTTTAATTCGCTAATCTTTATTCTTGGATTGACAATCGAAACTCTTAGTAATTTTCGCATTAATGCATACTTGAACCAGGTGTGGAACTTTGTGACAGAACTTTTCGTAACTGTTTTTAATGTATGCCAATGTGGAAGAGGTGACAAAACCCCCCAGATGAAGTTTTAGTCAAAATATTAAATCAATATTTTGAATAAACTGATCAATTCAGTTTCTCAAGAAATTGAGACAGGATTTAATGAGATATATTTATTATTGGTCTTAACTTCAATATTATGTAGGTCGGTTATAGAAAGCGAAAAAGAAAATATTACACTTATAAGTAATAGCATAAGGGAAGAAGAATTGTTTTGTGAATTGTGATTGTACTTTTTAATGACACAAAATAAATACTAGCCTATATAAAAAGCTTTCTTGGTTATTTTAAAGAGACGAATCTAAAGGAAATGTGCTTTTTTGACATAACTTTCTTGCTTCCATTGTTCTTTGACTGTTTCAATCAGGTCAGTCATTTGAAAGATGACTTCCGTGATTAAATTGAAAAACCGATACAAATAAAGCACAAATTTACACGAAAATACAGCATATAGCTATTTTAAGGCTACAATAATGGAGCCTCTTCATCGGTGTAAAAAACTACGCACACAACCAGAAAGTTGTAGGTTGTAGGAGAACTGAACGTCAACCAATTTTGACTTTCGTGTCTCAGGAGGTTAGAGAATTGCCTTCGAAGCGCAATGAGGCAAAGCAAGACCTTCCTCTTTAGCTATACTGGCAATAAATCAAGTCATTGGATATTGATTAACTATAGTTACAAACTTTTCTGTTCTTCCTGACTCCAAAAATAGCAGATTAAAACTTTACTAAAAAATAAAAACTAGCACCGAGATATTTTGTGAGATAACTTATAACAAAATAAATTTAAAGCTTCGGTCGAAAAAATTTTAATTGTTCTTTACAAACCTAATTATTCTTAACATTAAAACCATTTAATTATCAGTTCTTGTTAAACAATATGTATTTTATACCGTTCTGAGGAAATTCATGTTCAAGAAACTCGACCCCCCAAACGAAATGCTGAAATGCCGCCCCTGGTTAGGGGGTTATTGTTTCAACAGTCAAAATATCACCAAACAGGCAAAGGCTTCGTTCAAATGTAGAAGCAATTTTCGCCCGTCATGGTATGACGGGCGACTTTCTAGTCTGTTAAAATTTTAAGTCTTGTATCCACGATTTTTGTTCGGATTTGTCACAATATGCAGAAATGACACGTCCCCTATTCAAGAGCGATTGCGCAACCCCTCAAGCACTATGGAGTACCCTCCAAGAAGGAGATCCCTCAAAATGCAGAAAATACCCTCAAAAAACCTAAACGTTTCAACTAAGCGATCTCCCCCACCCCTCTCGGTCACCATTGAAAAATGGTTTATGTCATATGTGGAGCTGTAACGTTGTAATGCTGTGGAGTTGAAACGGCATTTAAAAATAAAAAAAAAAAAAAAACTCTTTATCCAGTAGAATTTTTGAAAAATATTAAGGGGAGTCGGTACCCTGTATACCGTCAATGTTAATTTGCGCAGGTTCATGTACCTTTTTCTGAAAATCTGTTTAAGATACATTTATGAAATTTTTTCTGTACCTCAAGTAGACTGTTTTCTCTATACTGAAGTGACATTTTACAGAAAGGAAGCTTCGTTTTTTTTAAAAAAATTCTAATGCGTAAGTCACTATTTTTTTCAAAAAATGCCATTTTGTAACACGAAATCAGCTCTATAAAAAAATATTTTTCGACTATGAGAAAGATTTTACATCAGTATATGCAATTATATGTATCGAATAGGTGATAAAAATTTCAAAGCCTAAGACAATTTAGTTTCTGAGAGAAAGAAACATTTAGTTCCAGAAATACCATTTCGAGAGATTGCAATTTAAAGGGGGAAATCATACCTCATTAAAATAGGTTTACATTTTTTTAAAGCTTATTTTATTTTACTTCTAATATGAGCACGATCAAGAAGTTTGTATCATTAAAAAGGTATTGAAATGGAGTTTCAAAACATCTAAAAATCAAGAAATCAAATTTTTGAAAGTATTTAGGGTACTGACTCCCCTTAAGAACTTGGAATTTAACTTTTGTGGGATAGTTCAGCAAGCTTGTTGCACTAAGGGTCTCGTTTCACTATGAAAAACAGTTCAAAATACCATGCACAGATACACAGTGAAAAACGAGCTGATGTGTGCATCATATGACTTCCTTTTACACCAACATAATGTTATTTCCCCATCATTGCAATTTTAATGTGATTCAAGAGTTAACTCTCTAATTATCACCAACAATGGCCACATTGAAACAAGATTTTTTTAAAAAAAATCGCCAAATTTGTCGCCAAATTGGCGACAAAACTTGGCGACGAAAACCTGGCGATATATTGCCAAGTTCCCGCCAAATTATAACACCACTTGGGTTTGCATCGCAATTAACAATGATTTCCACCCAAAAAGGGGAAAAAGACCCCTTTAGAAGCACCCGAATGCAACCAAAAGGGAAGGCGCACAACTAGACCCCACTAGGAGTCTACGTACCAAATTTCAACTTTCTAGGACATACCATTCTTGAGTTATGCGACATACATACGCACATACATACGTACATACAGACGTCACGAGAAAACTCGTTGTAATTAACTCGGGAAACGTCAAAATGGATATTTTGCGCGTCTATACGTTCTTAGGTACATATGTACGTGTGGTTGGGTCGAAAAAAAAACTCAACATTCATTCGGGGGTGAGCAAAATGGAAATTAAGGCCGATTTTTGAGTGAAAATTTTTTCGCGAATACAATACTTCCTTTTTTGTAAAAAGAAGTAATAACCCAAGAAATCAAACTTTTTTTTTTTTTACACGTAAACTACGAACCGTAGTAAATATTTACCCCGTGGTTTTCTTGCTCGTAAAATCGTTCTGAAAGCTGTAATATGACTCATAAGTTGTACATGATTTTAATTCTGTTTTTTTGTTTGTTTTTCTTGATGAATAGAATGGTGAAGGGCAAATTCAATTTTATCGAGGTTTAGTTGGTGAAAATACCACCCCTCCATACGGACACCCCTCAAATGCGGACACCCCTCTTATGCGGACAACTTTTAATTCTCTGATTTCCTAGTGGCCGCATTAGAGGAGTTTTATTGTACAAAACGTTTAACACGAAGCTTAAGGAACCAAAATATTTTTTCATGTTAAAAGAAATTCGTGTTGAAATATTTGTATTAAATTGCACACTATATTATCCGGACCGCTATATCACTTCGCATTAACCGATTTTTCGTGTTGAGTGTTTTCATGTTAAACTGTTTCACTATCAAAAAGTGATGAAAACTCAGTTTACCAGGTATAGAAATCTACTCCAGTTTGTAGTTCTAGGGTTGAATTTATCTGTAACATATCTGAATACTATGTTACCGTACGAAAAATACACCAGCCAGTTCAGTATTTCCATCCGAGGACTGCAGTTTCGTGCTTTTTAGCACTCATCAGCCCGGAATAGGAAGTAACTGAGCTGGAGGCGGAAAACCTCTTAAAGGAGCCAAGAGAGCCAAACAAAATAGTACTGTTTGACCGCGGATTGTATGTAATTTGGCAATCTGCCAAGTAAAGACTATTCCATCTGAATGAATCAAGCAGGGGAGAAGGGAAAAAAACGATGGGATTTTGATGCATTTTATAATGCCACTAGTGCCTCATTCATTTATTGCATTCTCTAAAATAAAATAAGGGAAAACAAAAATAGTTACCATGGAAACAACAAAGAGAAAAGAAAATATTTTCATTTCGTTCAGGAACGTTAAAGCGAAATGGTAAACTCAAAGCTTTGTTGTGAATGAATAAATCAATTTTTGCCGTGAGGATATAGATCGAATCTACTTTAGATTAAAAAAAATGTTGCTGAGAGAGCAAATTTTCATTTTTACAAAACTAAGGCTAAATAATAGAGAGGCAAAAGTGCACATCTGTAACAAACCAACTAACATCCCTATAAACTAATAGATACGTCCACTTCCGCCAATAAACCGGATATTAGCCCTTCCATGTAATCGATGGTCAGACAGTAGCTGATTTAGAATTAGCACACCAGACGAGTGACAGCAGCAATGGTGCGGTTCAACTCAAAGGTTGAAGGCAAAGTTGGGTATTTTGCTGTAAGTTACCGTCCTAAACCAGGGCAAAGGCAGAAATACAAATTTTCTGCTTTTGCCCTGGCTTACGTCGCACAGTGGGGCGGAAAAGACAAAAACCGCTTAAAAGGGTATTTTTTTTCTATATTCAACCAATTGCGGATTAATATATTTGCACAGGCCTATATCTTAGGCAATCAGAACTGGAATTTTAGAGCCCTCCGTCCACTACAAAGCTAAAGATAGCCTTTAGAAGGTGAAGAACCATGAATCAAGGAGATTTAGACAAATTGCTTTGAAGCAATCTATATATCTTTTTCTTATTAATGGCGGGTATATTTAATTTCTGTCGTGTCCGACGATAGTAAAAGAACAAAAAGAAAGAATAATAGAATATTCAAGCAGATAATTGGTTTTGATCAGCACCGAAAACTGGGGAATTCAAAGTTATTTTTTTCAAAACGCTCTACAAAAAAATGTCCTCTTATGTCCTCTTAGAAATTAATATTAATTAGTCACCAATGGTCTGTAGAAATACCCTGAAAAGGAATTAGCTGCGTAAACCTGCGAACTTTGGACTTAGAGCCCAAACAAATCGAGAAAAATCCATTATAACATGCCTGAGTAAGCAAACAAGCGAGAGAGGTTTAAAAACACTTTTAAGCGCTTTTTGGCGTTTTCGCCCCACTGTGCGTCGGTAGCTTACTGCAAAACTATGTTACCGTGCAGAATAAAACAAACCTCAGGCCGCATTCAACCCGCGGGCCATAGTTTGGAATACCTTGCCTTAAAATGAAACTTCAGAATGCGAAATACGTCCAGGAGCTACTCTCAGAGTTCCTGCGCGCCATCCTCAAAATGAATAATTACAGTCCCACCCAGGGGCGTAGCTAAGGGGGGGGGGGGTTTTGGGGACAAAACCCCCCCCCCCCGAAAAGTTAGTCTCAAAAAAAAAAGAAAAAGAAGAGAGAAGAGAAAGAAAAAAAAAGAAGAAAAGGGAAAAATTCCAAGCGATTGTACATACATACATATATATATATATATATATATATATACATATATAATATATATATATATATGTATAATATATATATACATATATATATACTAATATATGTATATATATATATATATATATATATACATATATATATATATGTATATATATATATATATATATGTATATATATATATATATATATATGTATATATATATATATATATATGTATATATATATATATATATATATATACACTAATATATGTATATATATATATATATATATATATATATATATTCTTTATATATATATATATATATACATATTCTTCTTATATATATATATATATATATATATATATATATATATATATATATAAGAAGAATATGTATATATATATATACATATTCTTCTTATATATATATATATATATATATATATATATATATATATATATATATATATATATATATAAGAAGTAACCCCCCCCCCCCCCCGAAAGTCGGGTCTAGCTACGCCACTGGTCCCACCGAGTTAAGAGGAGTAACTACCTGCTGAACTTGGAAACAGCAGATTCCAGATAAAAAATCTGCTGAAGTCCGCGAAGGTCGTTTCCCATTCATGCCTTAACTCCTAATGGAAACCTTTTTATGCATCCTTCCGGGCAGACGATGTTTTTCTTTTCTTTTTATTATTCATTTTTGTTTGTTCTTCATGGCTGTAGGAACTTATTTCCATATTTTCTACGCGTTTTTTTTGGAGAGGGGGAAAAAAAGGACGCAGGCACTTGGTTGTTGCACGCGAGCGTCGTGTTTCGAAGTTGTGACAAAAGGCGCATAGGAAGAGGACGAGGTCGCCAATTCAAAAGAGTTTTTTTTTTTTGGCGAAAAAGGAAAACATCATTGCTGGTATTTCTTTGTTATTCTCTGCTGTCAATTTCGATTTTGTGGTTTTGGAACTTCGTGATTTTTCTTAACTCTGTACTCTGGGGACAAAGACGAACCCCAAACTTAAAACTTTGGGAGGGCGAAAATTCTTGATTTGCTGAATGAAACTCCAAATTTTGCTGAATGAACCTCCAAACTTGGCTGAATGATTATAATTCGGTCGAAAACCTCCAAATTTGGCTGAATAATGATAATTTTGCCGAATGAACCTACAAATTCAGCTGAATGATGATAGTTTTGCCGAATGAACCTCCAAATTTAGCTGAATGATGAAAGTTTTGCCGAATGAACCTCCAAATTTAGCTGAATGATGATAGTTTTGCCGAATGAACCTCCAAATTTAGCTGAATGAAGATAGTTTTGCCGAATGAACCTCCAAATTTAGCTGAATGATGATAATTTTACCGAATGTACCTCCAAATTTAGCTGAATGATGATAATTTTGCCGAGCGAAACTCCAAATTTAGCTAAATGATTATAATTTTACCGAATAAACCTCTAAATTTAGCTGAATAATGATAATTTTGCCGAATAAACCTCCAAATTTAGCTGAATGATTATAATTTTACCGAATAAATCTCTAAATTTAGCTGAATGATGATAATTTTGCCGAATGAACCTCCAAAATGATGATAATTTTGAGAAAATCCCCAGAAGTGTCAAGTTGTCAAGCTTCTGGCAAACTGTTTGTTTACTTGAGCAGTGGTGGCGATTAGGGCTTATAAGTGAGGGGGCAGGACAAGAAAAAAAAACTGAAAGCCTTGGGACTTTTAACGGCAACAAAAAAATGGGGGCTAGAAGTATAAAATTTTGTTAAGGCTGGTTTTGCGAGCAGATAAGTGGGAATTGATGTAAATCTAACAACTTAACTCACCATAAGATTTTGATGAATTATGTACACAAAAACTTCCGCCGATGATATGAATTAGATTTACATTATTTACCCCAAGTGTTTTGAGGAGTTACAAACACTTGGTACTAATTTCAACAGATTTACTAATATCTAAACAATGAACACATAAACTAAAAGTAACTGTGTGTGCTAAGTAATGCTTCTCAAACAGACACACAAAGTAAAACAAATAATTGTGCTCTAAAAATTATGACATTTCTGCCTTTTTTATAATTTCTAGTTTTGGTTCCTAAATTGGAAAACAAAATAAATAAACTAACCATAAAAGGAGGGCAGTTGCCCCTTGCCCCCTCCCCTCCCTCAATTGCCGCTACAGGGTATATATTTTCGATAAATAGAGTATAGCAGCGATTCTTAACCTGTGGTCCCCAGACCATTAGTGGTCCTGGAGCAATTTTCACATGGTCCGTGAATTGCTAATGAAAAATACCACTTTCGTAGCTGTTCTTAAATTTATTAAAGAAAACTTATGGATTATCTCATTTCACCTAATATCGTCGCCTAGGAGCAACAGTAGGATATCTTAGTGTTATTCCCGGGATTAGATGTCTTACTGTTGCTCTGAGTCGACGATATAATGAAATTGGGAAAATATTGTATCCATCGTACGACTAACTTCGAATATACCCTTCGAAATATACTGTAGTTACTTCGTTAACTACAGTATATTTCGAAGGGTATATAATACACTAGCAGTACCCGCATGGCGATGCCCGTGCTAAGAATTTAAAGAAAGTCCGAGGAATTAAAATAAATCCACGCCCCCCGCTTTCTGATGTGAAATGATCACTTTTCTTCAACTAAAATTCGTACACACCTTTTTCAAACAACCTATTACAGTCTCTGTGGAATTTAAAACTATTCGCCAAAACACATAAAAAGATTAACAGTAACTTTAAAACTAAAAATAATCCTTCAACTGTATAGTTCTTTAGCGTCAAGTAACCACGCTACCGCAACCCTGCCCTTTAGCGAGTGAAGCGGTTTTTTCCCCCTCCAATTTAAAATAAATGTTTCTCCAAATAAACAATACTATAATCAAAACGTTATAAAGAACAATCACAATTGAATAATACGGCAAATCAAATAATTTACTTAGATAAAAAATTATCTTCAACTATAAGAACAAAAACAACGCTGAGGAAAAAAGGAAAACAAAACCCAATAGAAAAATCCTACAGAACCAAATTATGTACTTGAATATCGAAACCGCCCTATCGATGAGTTAACTTACCCTGCGAAATTCATAAAATAAACTTACCCCGCCATCTATTAGGAATTCATAGAACTAAAAAATCAATTAAACATTTAATTTGAAATTCCAAATACTTCGGTCAATCAGATTTTCTTTAAAATACATACTATAAGCCTTTCTCAATAAATGGACTATTTAACACAAAAAGAATTTTTCAATTCGAACCAGTAGTTCCTGAGAATAGCGCCCGTTCAAACAAACAAACAAACTCTACAGCTTTATATTATTCGTATAGATTTAAGTGGGAATTAAAGTATTGACTGTCGTTTGAAGCATACTAAGGAAATGCAAACGGTTTCATAGAAATTAGAAACATGAGATGAATATGACTGCATTATATCATAAGATTTGTGTTCATTGATGAACACAAAAAACACACCACACCTGTCACCAGCACGTGGGCAAAAATCCAAAAAATCCTTTTTTTTTTCTAGGCCAGATAACCGCGCATTAACTCACATGTGAATCTCTGGCATGCGAATTCTACCGTGACTTCAGACGTGGGAATGAAACAAAAGTAAAATCCCGGCGAAGTGGGACATGCATTGTTCGAGGTTCACACGTTCCCGGTCCTCTGATGAGTTAAAATCGAAAGTTGCGGCGCCGGGCGGTTAATTGCTGAATGCCGAGGTCGAACCTTGGGGCAGAAAAGGCTAACGATCTTCACCCACACTGCAAGCGATGCGAGACTCGCCTTTGCGCAGAACAGAAAAAATACAAACTTTGGTTTTCTGGAGAGATTAAAAGACTCGACGATTGGAAAAGAAGTCGTATGAGAGAAAGAGAAGAGTTTTGTTTTCTTCAGAATCTTGGACAATTGAGTTGGTTGTAGGGTAACGGCACCAGAAACAGACATGCTTAACAAGACATCGCTCTCAGATTAACTCAATTTTCTGAGCCTTTTAAACTTTTTATAAACTATTTGTATCTCATACAACTTCATCTCAGCTAACGATTGGCTGCTTCTGGATCCTCTGAATGAGTTAATTCTGTTTTTATTTGCTCAGCTTCGAAAAAAAGACCGACCCACAGTAACAGATACCGACAATTCTGATGATACCCAGTAACAGATAGGTTGAGGAAAGGATGAGTAATGAACAGCATTCCCCTTTTCTGTTCAAAATGTGCAACAGTTATGAATTTTTAGAGCTAAAGCCTTATTAAATTCAAATGAACATGAAACACCGGCAGACCTCATGTTAGCTGTTCATAACCTTCCACCACTGCCTTGTAAATACCAAATGACTCATAAAATTCACTCTAATAACACTAGATGGTTGCACTGTATTCATGGGTCGCAGCAACATCACTTTTACCCGCAAAAATTCTTAATATTCAAATCCAAACTTACGACTGTCTGTTACTGGACCCTTGTCTGTTACTGGTGTCGTTGCTCTAACTTTGTATACCTTACACATGTGCTGACTATTCTACGGCACCCAAACCGCATGTAAACGACCTTTACTTTGCTAGAGACCATGCAAAAATTTGAAGACTGCTGATTGGCTACCACGAAAAAAAACGTCATCCATATCCTTTAATGCTTACTTTGCATTGTCTAATTCTAATTAGTGTTTCATTTTAAAATAAAATCTTCCAGACAATATTCGAGGGAAGAGGGGTATGAAAAACATTCAAACTTTAATTCAGAATTTCTGAGGAACGAAATTTGTTCACGTGCGCTGGATGTGGGAAAAAAACATGGCCGACGTATCTTCGTATGCTGGCCAATCAGGAGTCCCCAAAATATTACGAAGTCCCTAGCTGAGTAAAGGTTGTTCATATGCACCCAGCATATATACAGCCTTAGAAGTCAGGGTTGCCCTTATGGGAGGTCACTGTGACCTACCAAAAAATTCCTTATTTGGCAAATTTTTTCTGACGATTCGGTAATATTTTCATCTTCTGGCACAATTTAGAGTCCTATTTGGCAAAATTATTATCATTCGGTGAAATTTGGAGTTGTCATTCTGCAAAATTTGAAATTCCATTCAGTAAACTGAAAGTTCCACCCTCCCAAAACTGTAAGTTCGGGGTGCCCCTGCTCGAAACTGATCTGTACAGAATCCGTTGTTATATCCAATGTTACGAATCGAAAACTAAGCTTTGGAAACTTTCAGAATAATCGATCATCTTCATTCGATATTACAACCCAGATTCAAAATAATGGAATACTTCTCACTTTTTGGAAAAAAGTTTATTCCAACCAAATATAAGTGCAACTTAGGGATTTAAATGAACGTGCCACCTTTCTTAGACTTTAAAATATGCCTTTCATTTTAAATATACTCAATTAAAAATAATCTTAGACAGAATAATCCAAAAGTTTATAGTGATGAAGGTTTACATTGAGTCAAAAAATTAGAATATTTAAATTAAAGGGGGAAAAACACTTTCAAAAAAAAACAATATCAATACTAGAATGCGTCATTTTTTGCTTTATTCAATGCTTTAATCCTTTCACACACGGATTCTACCACCTGTTTACATTAATCGTTTCTGACAGTTTCCATACCCTCTTAAATGCGGCAACGAGCTCAATTTTGTTGGCGGGCACCAGGTCTTGAACCTCTTCCTTTAGATTTGACGGTTCCACAAATTTTTAATCATATTGACATTGGTAGAGTTGCTTGACCAGTTTAATACCGAAATTCCTCTTTCTGTTTAAAATCATTGAGTTAATTTAGAGACATGACACGGAGTAGAATCTTGCTGAAAGATAAAATGGGTCACTAAATGTGTAACTGCTGTGCCTCAGATGAAGTATCATGCAGTATTATTGATAAACAGCGGAAGTCACGCATTGTTTTATTTTAAGATATATATAATTCCCCAATTCCAGCAGCCCTAATGCACCCCCAAACCAAAAAGGATGTGTCAAATTGGAGAGAACGTCTTACACAAGATTTCTCATATGCTTTTCTTTTTTAAACGTCGAACCGGAACACATTTTTTTTTTGTTCACAGATATTTCAAAAAACGATTCATCACTGAAAATAATATTTTTCCAACTTTGTTGCCCCTGTATGAGCTTCTCTTTGCTCCAGCAGAGTCGTGCACGCGTATGCTTTATGTTTATCTTTGGTCTTACTTCGTAGATCCGCAATTAAAACTGCAGTTTATGCAACCGTCCAAGTGTGGTTAACGTGGACAAGATAACTATACATTCTTTCCAACACTTATGGACGTTAGAAGCATATTTCAACGATTATTTTGGATGATTTACTTTAATTATGGTCCATCTCTGCCAGGTGTTATAATTTTTCGACCTTGTTTGCTTCGGTTACTTTTTAGAAGGTCAGTCCTTGATATAGGGTCACCCGCTTATAAGGTCACCCCGCATATAAGGTCACTTTTCTAAAGTCCCGGCTCACTGAATAGGAGTTCTATGTCATGTATTATCGGATATATGGTCAGGTCATAATACATTAATCGCTTGGTCACTTTTGTCAGATTTCTTTGAATGATTTCAGTGCCTAACAGATTCACTTCCAAGAATTCACCGCGATATACGATCCTTAAAAAGTGAAAAGTCGTTTTCCTATTAACGTAGCAAGTAGTGCACAGAATGCAGTAGCAAGTGAGCATTACGACAGTGATACTAAAATATGAAGCAGTAATGCGGGCACTCAGCGTGTACATATTGCACTCTTTTACCAGTCATGAGAAGCTGAAGAAATTTTCAGGAAATAATTAGAAACCATTTTGTTTAAATTAAAGAAAAAACACATTAATTAATGACAATTTTAAGTAAGGTAAGTAGCATATCAGTTGTTTGTTTGGGGATATTTGAATGCAGCTTTACTTTAAAATGAAAGTTTTAAAAAATAATTTCAAAATTTCTTATTGATTCCAAAAATTTAAATTGGTTCAAATCAATTTAACTATAATAACCTAATTAACTTATAGTTTTGAATGTATTGAATTTTGAAGTGATTTAATGAATTAAATGTTTATTTATCAATGAATATATATGAATCGGTTATAAGGTCCACCCGCGTATGAGGTCAGTTTCGTGAAGTCCCGAGGGGTGACCTTATATCGAGGTCCGACTGTATATTCCTTCACAATCTTACATACCATAGATTGTAAAACGTTCGTTTGAATTGAGTTGGATAGTTTTTGTCTAACTTTAAGAAACGATACAATATGTAACTTCGTTTTTTCCCCCATTTTTCACCTTGACAACCCATTTTGAGCAATACAAGGCTTTTAAAAGAGCGTAAAATTATCCGGGCGCCAAGCTCCGTACTTGTGACAAAATATCGGTTAACAGGTAATGCAAATATTTTCGCTACTTTTTAAAATTAACGTTGAATAAATAGATTATTCTAATTTTTTGACCCATATAAAAACTCTATTTTTCCAATGTGTTAATGATCCATAAGTAGTTAAAATAATAGCTGAAAAGTTGTTTAAATTGATTTACACATTCGTGAATAACGAGTTTCACTCTTTTTAATTTGTATGCGTTCATTTTTCCCGACTCAGGGACAAGTTTTGTTCAAACAGTTCTGATATTCTATTATTTTGAATTTGGGTTGTAGAGTGGTTGTTGCAAATTCGGAGTCAAATAGTCAGAAATTAATTCCTTAAAAACAAAAAGGGAAAATTTGCACTATAAAAAAAGCATGTATAAACGATAAAAACAATTGCTGGTTTTGCAGTTTTCTTTCCTGTTTTAATGTCCTATGATTTTATTTTTGAACCGCCTTCTTCTGCAGCACTACCGAGAAAATTACCATAAAATGGACGAGCAATCTTTCATTGAGTTAAGCTTAACGTCAAATATTCTTGAAATACATACGCTTGCACGCACACACACACACGTCTGCACACGCACACCTACAGATCACACACGCCTACATATACACACACGCGCCTACATATACACGCACGCGCCTGCATATACACACATGCGACTGCACACACACACAAGCAGACACAAACGCACACTCCTACGTACACACACGCAGACACAAATACACTCACCTACATACACACACTAGTGCCTACAAACACACACTCGTGATTGTGAAAAACGTAATTTGAATTTAAGATATCAACATTCAAATCAATTTACTTTTCTTCCCCTCTCATCGGCTACCACAAGGGAAATAATTTATTTCCACGAAATGGCTTTCCACAAATCGCTTGATTTTCTTGGGAAGAACAAAATATTTCTTCTCCTTCTCATTGCTTTAAGTGTTGCGCTCATTTGTTTTAATTGGATTTTGACTTTATTTCCCAACATCAACCTAATTACTCGGGAATTAAGGTTGCAAGCAGACAGATTTCAACGCGTCATTAAAATGTCTGCTGTTCAGGTAAATTGATTTCGTAAATGGTCAAAACAATAAACATTGGACACCGCTTCCCGCTTGGCTGCTTTAAGAAAACTGCGAGGCAGGTGGCTTGATTTTCTTCTTCAACGTGCTTTTTAAAATAGTTCCTTATCATGTGAACGCTTTAGTTAAATTTAATTAGACTAATTTATATTTGACCATGTATTTGTTGAGTGGACCAGAAAAAGGGTGAATGCATTTAAAACTCGTATTTGGATAATCATTCTCATATAAATAATAGCCGATGATCGAGTAACCCACGTGTTTCAACAATGAAATTCGCTCCACGGCATGATCACTTGATAATATGTTCTGGTAATGTTTAACATGCAGTGAAAGGTTTTATTGTGACAAGGCTGAACTCGATCCGGACACTTAACTGTTTTACTGGTGAGACTGTGTCATTTCAGGGGAATGAAGAAACGAAAGAATGGTCAACAATGAACGCTACCTACTGGAGTTTAGTGTTCATCCACTGGAGTTAGGGTTACAATGTCAACTATCAAAATATCACCAAACAGGCAATGGCTTCGTTCAAATGTAGAAGCAATTTTCACCCGTCATACCTTGACGGGCGATTTTCTAGTATGTAGAAGATTAAACTAAATCAGTCTATGAAGTTGAATCAAACCGAGCTGACGCGGGCATCACATGACTTCCTTTTACGCCAATTTAATGATAATAGAGCCTTGGAGTAAACAAAGAAACACTTTAAATATTTTAACCCCAAGTTTGTTGCGAACCGAAGCAAAAAAAAAAAAAAAAAAAAACGTTTTTTTTTTTTAAATCAAGTTTTTCCAATATTGGGCATTTTAATGTGATTCAATGATTTACTTTCTAAATATTGCCAATAGTGGCCTAAATTAAATCAGATTTTTTTTTTTTAACCGCCAAATTGGCTCCAAGTAGGCGACAAAACTTGGCGACCAAAAGCTTGGCGATGCATTGCCAAGTATTTGCCAAATTATAACACCACTTGAGTTTGCATTGAGATTAACAATGGCTGTCCCACAAAAAGGTGTAAAAGATCCTCTTTGGAACATCCAAATGCAACCAAAAGAAGAGGTGCACGAATAGACCCCACTAGGAGTCTACGTACTAAATTTCAACTTTGTAGGACATACCGTTTTTGAGTTATGCGAGACATATACACACATATGCGCATACGTTCGTACTACATACGGACGTTACGAGAAAACTCGTTGCAATCAACTCGGAAATTGTCAAAATGGATATTCCAGGGTGTCGATGCGTTCTTAGGCATATATCCACGTGTGGTCGGGTTGAAAAGAAAACTCAATATTCATTCGGGGGCAAGCAAAATGGATATTAAGGCCGATTTTGGGGTGAAAGTTTTTTCGCGAATACAATACTTCCTTTACTTTGCAAAAGGAAGTAAAAAACAAGAAGACATTCTTAAAAATTGTATTGATTTGGTTGGAGCTCTAGAGAAATAATTTTCAAACGCTCTGTTTGAAAATTATTCCCAACAGCGCAGAGTTATCTTCAGGAAAAGTGGAAGAAAGATTCAAGGGTCGAAATCGTTTTCCCTCGCATTTAACGTGTAAACCCCGCTTAGAACGAACAATATTTTTGGGATTCATAATATTTCTATTGCCTTCCAGCACAATTTATCTTTGGAAAAATCTCTTTCACTATTCCGAAGTCAACCAAAAATTAGTGATGAGTCATAAATCAAGAGAACAAGTGATGACGCCACCATTTTTACTTCCTTTTACATAGTAAAGGGAGTGTATTGCATTCGCAAAAAAATTCTCACCCAAAAATCGGTCTTAATTTTCATTTCAATTTTGACGATCCCCGAGTTAATTACAACGAGTATTCTCGTGACGTCCGTATGTACGTGCGTATGTGTGTATTGCGTAGGTATCTCGCATAACTCAAAAACGGTATGTCCTAGAAAGTTGAAATTTGGTACGGAAGACTCCGAGTGGAGTGTAGTTGTGCACCCCCCCCCCTTTTTGGTTGCATTCCAATGTTCCAAAGAGGGTCTTTTACACCTTGGGGGGGGGGGGGGAATCATTGTTAATATTTTTAATTGCAATGCAAACTCAAGTGGTGTTATAATTTGGCAAACACTCGGCGATATATCGCCAAGCTTTTGGTCGGTTAAGTTTTTTCGCCGACCAACAACAACAAATGACTAATTTGTTGAGCTGACAAATTTGGCGGTGTTTTTTTTTTTTTTTAATGTGGTTTTATTTTGCCCACTATTGGCAAGATTTAGAGTCAACCATTGAATGACATTAAAATGTCCATTACTAGGAAAATTAATCTATATAAAAGGTTTTTTTTTTTTTTTTTTGCTTCAGTTCGCAACAAACTTGGGGTAAGAATATTTAAAGTGTTCCTTTGCTTACTCCAAGTCACTATTATCATTAAATTGGCGTAAAAGCATCAGCTCGCTATTTTTTCAATTTGTGGAGTAGGGAGCTTTTTGAAAATTATATATTTGTTGCAGTCAATGTTATCACTTCCGAGGATATTTTGTAGCTCAAATTCAAGCTAATGCATATGAAAAAATACTGAAAAAGACGGTGACGACAAATATGAATTATTTGAAGTTGGAAAACCCTCAACACATTCAATTACTTTTGATGTGCTGAAAAATATCAAACATTTTTCGAGACCAGGGGTGGCTAAGACCACATGAATATTCCTCCAAATCAATAACACAGGAAAGAGACAGTCAAACAGTTTGAAGTAAATTAACCAACTTCTTTTGTACTGTACAGAAATTTGAAGAAAACAAAGTAGGTATGTCTGAATTTTTATGATGTTTCACGCACTCGTTTTTTTACAAGCACTTCGTGATCGTTATAAACGAGTTCGACTGTAGTTCTTTTTGACCTCTTCGCTCAATGAAGGACACATCCTAAATTATAGGAATGCAGTCGCTTGTAGAATTAGGGAAAATACCACGCACATGCCAAATTTCAAACGTAGTTGCATTATTTCAAATTTGGGGACCATCAGGGCCGGATTTAGGGGAGGGCAGGCGGGGCTACTGCCCCTGGGCTTCCACAACAAAGGGACCCCCCACAATAAAATTTTTACGAAATATCCTAACTTTCACGGGTCGAAAATATCGGATATATACATATAAATCAAAATATTCGGATATATATCAAAGTATCGGATATTTTCGAGAATATGATGATCTTTTCGAATCCTGATTAGGGGCCTCCACACTTCCAAATCCGGCCCTGGAGACCATTTATGTCCCGGAGGACTTTTACCATTTTGGGGGACATCACATCAGAAAGATCCGAACTTGGGAACAACCCCCAAAATGAGAGGACGTACAGTCGCTCTAATGAGGTCGAAGCGCTTAGATCTAACTAGCAATACAGTCGACGCTCGATATAACGACCATCTCCGTCCCAGAGAAAAAGGTCTTTATAACGAGTGGTCGTTATAAGAGGTATAAATTTAAAAAATGTACACCGTCATCATGCATGGCCAAGTAAATGCCCAAATGTTTTTTATCATAGGACTTTTTAGAAAAGTAGTGTGCAAAATATTATGACAGTATATTAAACAAGTTTTAAAGTAGAAAATATAGGGAGGAAAATGTTACACACTTTCAGATCTACTACTACTACTACTACCACAACAATTTCTGAAGATAAAACCAGAAACAGAGGTCTGCCTTTTTAGCAGACGTGATTTTTGCAAAACATTATCTTCTGTTTCAGATATAGGTGATAAATTGTGTTTCTCTTGCTTTCCAAAGAAACATTTAAAAGTCCCTCGAGAACCCCAAATCTTTAAAAATACTAGATTCAAACACCAAACTACCAATACATCTGTCAACTCCCTTTTCTTAAGAATCTGGAATTTTCTCGATTTTTCCTCCCATTATTTTTTCTGTGATAGCTGTGGTGAATAATAATCCCCCCCCCCTCATTGAAAACTTCAGGCAGATGTCCGTAAACAATAATCAATGTCATTTTAAGCTACAAATTTGTTTTATTGGGAAGAACACAAGAAACCGCTGATTCGGTCGCTGTATTGGATTAGACGATACAGAACATTCGTTATAACGAAAGCAAATTAACATAGAGTTTATAGGAACAAAGTTGGGACTTCTACCACTAGTCGTTATAATGGGACGGTCTTTATAATGTGTGGTCGTTATAATGAGCGTCGACTGTATATCCGGCCGTATCTCTTCACTGTCGGTTCTCGAAAAATTAGTGGTCAGGAGATGACGTCGACAATTAACGTGCAGCAGGACATTAAACTCTTCTTGAGAACTAACGGAAAAGTGCGTGAAGAAGTTCAGCTACCTTTAACGCTTGGTGTCCGAGAAGAACCAAAAGTCAGAAGACGTTCGCAGGTGGCGGATGCCGAGATCGTTTAAAGCACATAAGCATGACCTTCAACATTATGAGATCTGTTCGATGAACCCGTTCATTGTGCCCGGCTCAAAAGAGTCGTAAAAGCTTCGAATTGCCTCCCTTCTCACAATATGTGCTTCAGAGAGAATCAAACCTTAAATGCCGCTGTGTACAATAAGTATTACTAGAGCTTCTCATTTTAATTCTAAATTTAGTTTACTGCCGAAGTTTGTCCCACTTGTTGTGTCGTAACTTGAAAAGAATCCAGGAATCAAACTACTTAATAGGGTGGTTCAAAAATACATGTAAACGAGCTGATGTGTGCATCACATGACTTCCTTTTACTCTAATTTAATGTCATTTTCTCATTATTGGCAGTTTTAATGTGATTCAATAGTTTATTGTCTAAATATCACCAACAGTGGGCAAATTGAATCCAGATTTTAAAAAAAAACAAAATCCGCCAAATTTGTCGCCAAGTTGGCGACAAAACTTGGCGACCAAAAGACCGGCGATATATCGCCAAGTGTCCGCCAAATTATAACACCACTTGAGCTTACATCAAAATTAACAATGCTTTCCCCCCAAAAAGGGGCAAAAGACCCCCTTTGGAGCATCCGAATGCAACCAAAAAGGGAGGTGCACAACTAGACCCCCACTAGGAGTCTGAGTACCAAATTTCAACTTTCTAGGACATTCCGTTCTTGAGTTATGCGACATACATACACACATACATACATACAGACGTCACGAGAAAACGCGTTGTAATTAACTCGGGGATCGTCAAAATGGATACTTAGATTTTCTGTTCATTCCTAGATATATCCACGTGCGGTCGGGTTGAAAAATAAACTCAACATTCATTCGGGGGAGAGCAAAATGGAAATTAAGGCCGATTTTTGAGTAAAAATTTTTTCGCGAATATTATACTTCCTTTTTTGTAAAAGGAAGTAAAAAATAAAAAAAAAGTTTTCTCTAGTTAACATAACAGGACAACCCTCAATATTTTTAGACTTGTGGATAGTAATACAATGGAAGAATTTTAGCTTTCTATTTCAACTGAAAGAGGGTGCTCAACCCCCTCCCCCAAACTTCATACCTATGGGGAGGGGGGGGGGTTAAGCATTGAACTGAAAAAACAATGCTACATATGATATACACGAGTAATATGGATACATTGCAATAAAATAAATATTTACAAAAAAACAGCTGAGCAAATGAAATGTTTCTAAATTTGTGACATTTTCTATGCTACGGCTAATGTTAAATAAAGGGGCCTTTGAGCATCTTTTTAAAATTTGAGTCAGAAGCTAAAACTTTTACAGCATAATACGATTAGAAAGTCTAAAAAAAAAAAAAAAAAATAGGGGGTGTCCTGGACTCTAGCTGAAAAAAAGTTTTTTGAACACTCTACTACTGAGGCTAAATTAATTTAACAAAGTTCTAAAACAAAATAAAATATATACATGATAAAATCTCACAAGAAAACTTTGTCAGAGCATCTTCATGTTGTGCTATGCTCCCCGAACTACGAAGTAACGAAAATTCTTACTCGTAATTTTTATAGACTGTTGCCTAGGGTGTCCCAAAAAAATTAAAGTCGATTTTTCAAGTCGCACACCCTCTTATATTTTTCCTTTTAGGTCAAAAACAATGGTAAAATAACTTTGATACAACGACAACCGGTGCTGATTTGCGCTTGAAAGTGTGAACCAGTACTCTCCTGTATTACTCCGAATAGAAACAACGGAAGTTTGAAACTTCATGTGGATAAAACGTTACCCTTACATCCCCACATGTATCACAAAAATATTTATCCAAATCAAAAAATATTTAGATGTCCAGCAGGAGCCTAAAATTTATAATTTTCTTAAAAAATTGATTTTTTTTTCGGTTTATCTTTTAAAAAATTACATATACATTTAAATAAAATATCAAGTTCAAAAATTATAAGCGAACACATTTTCAAATCATCATTTGCAAGTGAATAATAAAAAAAATAATATATTTGAAATGAAAAATTTAGCTTAAAATTGAAAAAAAAATCCATATTTTGAGTACCATGTGGGAGACTTAGGCTTAAATATTGCAAGAGAACACAAATTTCTATTTAACGCTAATTATCGACTCAAATAATTCAAATAATAATTTTCCATACAGCATTGCGAACATTGGTTTAAGAGTATCTAAAAGCTTAAAACAGGAACAGGAATTTCGATAGTTAATGTTATGATGTATAAGTGTTAAACTACTTGTTTTTAAGTACATGTATGCTCTTTCAAAAAACCTCCCTTACATTCTTCGACCATTTAACGCTAAAATGAAACAATATTTTTGGAGTCCGTTTTAAGAATCAAACAGATATTATTGTCACATTTTGACGAAGTCGCAGATGTGAGTACAACCATTTTTATGACAAAGATGTCACTTCAAAATTAGGAACAGGAATTTCGCACGCGATCATTTCACCTTCCAAATAAAGAAACGAAACCATTTTTTAAAGAGTCCGCAATAGGAAGCAAAGGAAGAGATTACGGACAAACAAACGTGTAAATTTTGACAAAATCTGATCTGCGATTACAACCGTTTTAATGACGATGATGTCATCTCATGCTGCTGTCCGAACAACGAAAACAAAAGAAGCAAACTCACCATTTTGTTAATTGTCTCTGCCACCGAGTCCGAACAATCCGACGCATAATCAAAGACGGACCGTGAACGCTTGAGCGAACTCGAAGAAGACACCATCTTTGAAGACACTCCAATCGAGTGTCGCAAGGTCAAACAGGTGTACCCCTGAAGTGAATGATTGCAAATTGAGGTCGTGGTTTTCGAACATCTTCCTCGCCTCGCCTCAACCGGGCATCCGACTGCCGCCATTTCCGCGTGTGGACACCACGAGCTCCAGTGGCCCATTTGTGGATCACCAGGCGATAACCCCGATTCCACAGAAGCAGCGGCTTCGGGATGATCAGTCAGTAAAAATTTTTCGCTTCTAATGAGACAGTGAAATTACAGGCTCGATGTGGCTGTAGTAGCGCGCGATCTGGGTCACATTCTTCATTTCGTTGAGCTTTTTGGAATGATGAAAACGATGGCCAGAGACGCATTCCAAACGGGACGTTCGATTTTCGAAAAGGAATTTAGCAAGTGGAGGTTGACTTCAATCTTTGGTTCTCGTTTTAGTCGTCTTACAAGACATTCCTTGTGCATTGGTGGACTCTGGTTTTTTAATTTGTTACGTAAAATTTAAAATGGAATAATATGAGTGTTGTAGAAAATGAGGTAATCCAACCAGTGAATGAAAACTTCGCGTTGAATAATCAATCATATTAGGTTTCGAAAGTTTTTATTTTAGCTGAATTGCCATCATGGGCGCCCATATGCAAAATTTTAAGTGGGGCTCAGATATTTTTGTTGTGGTTTTACAAGTTATCTTCCCCATGGAAACCGATTTCAGTACAGATTAAAATTTTATATTTTTAACAACTTATTCGCTAATGGCTGGAGAAGAAATGTTTTTACATTTTTGCGAAGAAAAAAGTAATAAAAACAAGGAAGTTCTAATTTTTGAGGGGGGGCTTGAGTCTCCACTTGCCCCCCCCCCCATTCCATGGGCGCCCATGCCAACACAGTCATTTCTTTCTATATGATTTAAAAATGGGTAACGACTGGAAAATGTTGTTTGTCCTTTGTTTATTTATACTTATCATGTATACTCCCTCTTATTTAGGTCTTTACATTTGCAATCAGTACTGTACAACATACCCAACTGAAAATTACAAACCGATCTTTATTGTCCAATGTCCGATGGAGGTGTGAACCGAGGGAGAAAGTGTGCGTTATCCCGCCCTCAACCCTTGATTTTAAGCCATATAGTTTGACAACTGGCATGTATTGGTACAAGAAACCCGTTGAGGGACTGCTTTTCGAAGAAAATATTTACCTTTCACATAAAATATGTTAGTTAATTTGGCATTGACTTTCATTCCAATTCAGAGTATTGCTTGTGCTTTTAGTTCTTTATATTTCATTCGTCTGCAGTACTGTCCGATAAAAACCAAAGACTAAATTATTCTTTTGTAAAAGTCGATGTCATCCAACCTCTACAACCGCCTTTCGCTAGACATAACCCTATACTTAGAAACTCAATTTCTTCTACAGCCTATACTGTTCTTTAGCCTACAAAAGCTGAAAAAGTTGCACGTACTAGCCTCAGCTTACTGAATTGGGAGCTGAAATCATCGACGTCTAACCAGGACTCATTGACGCAGCCAGAATATTCTTCTGTATAGAGAGGGAGTTAAAAAATCCCTTACATGTACATATATTAACGCATTAGTACTGGTAATGTTAGTATAACTTAAAACTAAGTATTCTGGGTTTTAGTTAACCCACTCCTCAGTTGTGCCCTTTTCTGGACGCGGCGGTTATTGGCTTCTGGTACAGGAAAATTCTTGAATTCACCCCTGTATGGTAATTTACATACAAGACCGGCAGCAGAATCTTCTAAGCAGGCTGCGACACAGTTTAAAAAATTAAAAAGTAGTCTGCAAGGTGAATTTATATTATAATTGTAAAATCTAAATCTGCACCGAGAAATGCTTGAAAATAAGAAGCTAAAGGTTAAAAACTACACAACCAGAGAATAAAAACAGACAGATTTTTTAGCAGGCTTCTACACAGTTTAAAAAATTGAAAGACGTCTGCAAGGTGAATTAGCATTATAACCTTAAAATCTAAATCAGCACCGAGAAATGCTTGAAAATAAGAAGCTAAGGTTAATAAAAACTACAAGAATATACTACCAAAGAATAAAAACAAACATAACTTTTAGCAGGCTGCTACACAGTTTAAAAAAATAAATGTAGTCTGCAAGGTGAATTTGCCTGATAACCATAAAATCTAAATCAGCACCGAGAAATGCTTAAAAATAAGAAGCTAAAGCTAAAAATATACTACCAGAGAATAAAAACTACAAGAACATATACTACCAGTGGATAAAACTACAAGAGCATACTATCAATCGATTGTGCTCCAGAAAATAGTGCAAATCTTAGCTAGCTGTAATATAAGATTTTTCTTCGTATCAGATAAGATATTTTCTGCAAACTTTCTTAAGAACCTGCGACGCACTCGTCTCGCTGTTTCTGCTACCGGGCATACAAGTATGAACTGTTATTACCCCCAGGAGAATAATTCTGGCTTCTTACGAACCCGGGTGGGATTCTGGACGCGCTAGAGTCTTGGGGTAGCTGATCAGACGATTGTTTCCTTATTCCTCGGGATGACTTCATGCAATAAAGGCGTCTTCGTACGCTCAAAAAAACTTCCAAATGCTACTTCCTCATTCAAAGAGAGCTGGTGAATATGAATTGCTTTGTTACAGACTGGCCTTATTTACAGATCTGCTAATAAGCAATCGGGGTATTGATTGAAGATGGCGATCAATGCTCCAAAGACACGCCTTGTCATAGGCTGTCATAGAGACACACAACAGACCCATTTCGGGCGGTCTTCTCTTGCAGACAATACCGAATTCTTTGAATGAATTTCATATTCGACGCGAGCCGAATTTTGATCTTCGTGGTCTCATCTTTGGAACAATGCGAGATATTGTTATCGTAGAGCTGTACGTGTGGCAGCAGCTCGTGCAAAAGTTCGATTGGGTGGCAGATATGGCGGGAACGCCACGGGGGTGACAGAGAGCCGGCAGCAATTGGAGCGAAAATGTGAAAAGGTCAGAAAAGTTATGTCCACTGGACTGTAACTGGGCAACTCCGTGTTGATATTCCTGTTGCAGACGAACGACACGCGCTTTGAGATGCTATTTGATTAAAGTGAAACTGATCGTGGGCAGATGGTTTCAGATGGAAAATTCCTTAGGAGTATGGTTTCCGAAAATTTGCCTCTATAGGTTGTAGCTGATAAAAAGTGGACACAAATACAGTCATTTAAGCTAACTTTGAGTTATGTGGGTTAACTTTTCACTACTTTATTTATTTACTTTATTTGGCTTCAAAACAAACTGTAGAACGCTCAATGCTACACCCAGCTGGCAAGGTTTATAATACAGTGGAGCGCCGTTGTAACGAACTTCAAGAAACCGCAAATTTTTTTCGTCGTAACGGAAATTTCGTTGGAATGGAGTTCAAGTGCCATACTGGTAATTTAATCGGGGCAGACATTTGTTTCCGTTTAAACTAATATTTCGTTGTATTAGTATTCGTTGTTACGGAATTTCACTGTATCAGGTCTCTACTTTTAATTTTACAAACATAAGTCAGCAATACTTAACATAGCTCATTGTATCATCCTAAAGTGATTGTTTTTAGAAGGTACTCCTGAATGCCGAGTTGAGGTTGTCAAAATCTGTCTTCGTGCTTTGCAATATTCAATAGATGTGATAATCGGACTGTTGGTACATTGCATAATTTAGAGTTATTTTCATTCTTTTACCAGAAACTCCTAATGTGAGCAGGAGACTGCAGAAGAAAACTTCTCAGCTCGATGAAAAAAAATCCTTCTTTTGGATTATCACCTTTAAATCTAGACATCAATCCAACGAGAGATTAAGCTCGTACAGCGAAACCTGTGTAAGTTGACTACTTGCGGTGCACTACTTTAGTGGTCAACTTAAACAGGTGGTCAACTTATAGAGGTTGAATTATATGGTATAGATCTAATTGTGTGCCCGAAAATAGCGGTCAACTTAGACAGGTGGTCAACTTTACAGGTTTTACTATATTGACTGGGTAAAATACAGACGTATGGTATTGGGTTTGTAAAAGTAAGTGATGGTGCAGAACATATAAGGCAATATGATTTCGCTAAATTTTTACTAGTACAGTAAAACCTGTAAAGTTGACCACCTGTCTGAGTTGACCGCTATTTTCGGGCAAACAATTATAGATATATACCATATAATTCAACCTCTATAAGTTGACCACCTGTTTAAGTTGACCACTAAAGAAGTGCACCGCAAGTTGTCAACTTACACAGGTTTCACTGTAATAAAATAGAAAAGATGACTATATTTCGCATAGGTCTTGAGATTATCTGAACTACTTCATGAAATTTGGAGCAAATTTCGTTCAGAACATGCTGGTGTACTCTTCCAAACGTGTGTTCTATAATCCAACGTTCTTGGTTTATTCCAGTTTTTTTCCACTTTTTCACATAACTTCAGTAACATGAGAAGTTTTCGCACCCTTTAAATATTCATAACCTTTACGTACTACTCTACAGGTAAAATGTCCATAATCATCTCGTAAGAAAAGATTCATATCATTTAAAGAAACGTTTTTCCAACAAATATCTTAATGAGCTAAACGTAATTATTTTTATTTCTAGTACAGTGGTGCCCAACCTTTGGGCCTCGGGCCACATCCATCCCGCGAAGTTGATCCGTGTGGCCCGTTGTAACGTTTAATGTTACAAATCGAAAACCACGATTTATGGCAATGCTACAAATTTGGAGTGAAATAGTCAGAAATTAGCTTTTTAAAAACAGATGCATTTAACAAAAGAAGCGTAGTGATGATAACAGCAATTACTGGTTTTTAATTTACTTGCCTTTTCCATGTTTCGACATTTTATGTGTTTTGACCCGCGGGAAACATTTTAATATGAAGTGCGGCCCTCGGGTAGAAAAAGATTGGGCCCCACTGATTCTAGTTTATTTAAAATCAAACATCAGATTGATTCTTCAACTACCAATGACTAAAATATCATACACATAAAACGCTTAAACATATAGCATATGAATATACGAATTTTAAAAAAAATCCGGAAATTTACGGTAGTTGTTACTGGCATTCATGTTGCCAGTAACTATTACCGTAAAAATCAAATGTTACTGTAAAATTTTACGGCTTCCTCGGTAGGCCACAGCATCCAATTGGCGCTGGGATCGCTTATTTCTCCAGTATAAATTACCGTAAAAATCAGCTATGCTGTAAGTCCACCATTTTACAGTAACAATTACCAGAAAATCTTCCTGAATTTTTAACAGTGAGGTCTCCCTGTAAACAGCGTTAGGTCCAAAATACAATCTAATATCAGTGCTCTATTAACCAAGAAACATTTAATGCAATTTTTAGGGAACAGGGAATTGAGCAACATATTTATATGTTACTCTATTCCCTGCCCTGCAACTATATTATTGCGATAACATTGTTGCAGGAGGGTTGATATAGTTGCTATGTCGAATTAACCCTGTAGGAGAAATTAAACTGCAAAGCAATAATATAGTTGCAATGTCAGCTATATTATTACATTGATCAGTTGCTATTGCATCAGTCATAACTTTTCCCGCTCCCCCCCCCCCCCCCCCATGACACCAGAGTTCCAAATTACGATCGTAATCTTCAATAAAAATTTCAAAAAAAGAAAAAAACAGGAATACGACTTTTACCAATTTTCAAGCAATCCATTTCAGAATGATTATGTGAAGAAATTACCCAAAACGTAAGCAATTTCGGGGAAAAGTCATGTTTTCCTCCTTCATTACATTTTACGACATTTGAATAAAATAGGCCGGCATGCGGACTACATCTTTTGGTGAATCACAATGGGAAATCCTGCTGCATGCAAGAAAAAGGGCAAGGACGGATACAAGGGAGGGGCGGTGAGGGCGATCGCCCCCTCCTTGAGCCGATGTACAGAAACTTCCTTTGGGTATATTTTTGATATAAAAGATTCAGAAACGGCGATTTCAGATACTCTTTAATGGTGTTAGGAGAAAGGGAGCTCTTCCCCGGAATTCTCCCGGACTTGAAGCCTTGAAAACGAAATCGTAGCCCATCTTTTATAGCCCTGGAGATACGGACTGAAATTTTCCACAGGATTGCTTCGAAATTGCAGTGCTAAAACATCAATTTTAGACGATTTTAGATGATACTAGAGTAGGTTCGAGGGCTCTCCCTAAATATTTTTCAAAAGAAACACAGTTCTAAGACACCTTTGATTACGTAACGGTAAGCGATGAGAATCAGTATACTCCTCCGAAAATTTAAGAAATTGAAGTTCCTCAGAGTAAAGAGTTAAAAAAAAAAATCGCCTCCTTGAAAACTTCCTGGATCCGACCTTGAAAAAGGGTCATCTTTCCTGGTGGCTATAGGACTTGTGTCTTGCTTACATTAACGGAGGAGAAAGGAAAGAGAGAGCACCCGATAAAAATTATCGACCTTACTTTGGGGAACCCCTCTCAAATTGGGTGAGCAGCTCCCTGGGGTAATGCACACAGCGATGATAGTGGACTCAAGTAAAATATTCTGAAGACTGCGTGAAATTTACGGAAACTCCTGAGGAAGATCCCCCCCCCCCCCAGCAAAAACTCTTGAAACGTGCACACAAAATTATTGAAATCATTCGAAAAGAAACAGTTAAAATAAATTTCAGGTACAGAATGTGCTGTCAGCCCAAAATTTTTGGAAACGGCAACCCAATATTTTCGGATCACAAACACCGCACGAAGAGGCAAGGGGTGCAGTGAAATACTCATGGTATCAATGTATATCATGTAACTGTGATAGACTGATGAGCTGTGAGCAGGGGCGGGCAAGGGGAGGGGAAGAAGGGCAAGGGGCACCTATTGGCCTGGACCCGAGCCTTAAGGGGCTCGAGATTTTAAAAATAAGGATTGAGATAAAAATGTAGAAAAAAAATTGAAATAAATGTAGAGACGTAGGGGTAAACAATAAGGGCTATAGGGTAATCAATATGTATTGGGGGGCGGGCATAAAAGTTATTTGTGACGGACCCCAAAATTTCTGTGCACGCCCCTGGCTGTGAGAGAATGTTAATTATGAAAAAGAGTGACTCGAAATGAAAAAGTTTGGGATTCCTTGCCTGAACTGGAGTATTCTTGTTGGTCTTGCGCATAGTTAATGCAGGGATGCCCTCCCCCCTAAGGGCAAGGGTGCACCCCCTTAATATCGCGGAGACCCTACCCCCACAACAAAAGCAAGAGCTCCCACCAAATAAAAAATACCCCTCAGAACAACCCCCTTAAAAATTTCAATGGCGCAGTCTGCGTCATGCCCCCCCCCCCCCACCTAGATGGGCACCCCTGGTTAATGATACACTTTAAAGGGGAAAAAAATGGTTAAAACGGGGGGAGAACCTCTGATATATTTTTCAATAAAATAGATTTCTGAGTTATAACGTTTGTTTTAGAATGATGCTGAAATTCACTGGCTGAGCTTGGAAGGTGTTCATTGTTGCAACAGAACAACAGAGAACAACAGGTATCCTACCTCCAGATCGTTCGAATCCTAAACATTGGAATCATTGTTAGTATTCTTCCTGTCATACATTAGGAAAATATCCAAAAATAGCGCTGCGGTTTCCATTCGATACTTTCATCTGCATCGCACGCGAGTGTTACTAATCTCAGCGAAACCGTGGCTTCAAAAGCATGAATACTCGATAAGAGCGTAAAAATAGGCAGTTATGCTTATAAACGATCACAGCCCAAGCCAACCAAACACTTTTTTTTTTGTTGCAAAGTTGTTATAATAGCTCACGCATGAACTAACTGCTAGAAAAAAAGCGCTTTTTTTTCGATTTGTGAGTGGGTTTTTGATACGAGTTTGAAGGAAGTGAGAGAATTGAATGAAAATGGAACGCAAAGATTATCCCGTCCTTATTTAGCTTAGTTTTTATTCAATACTAGCGTTACCCGCACGGCTTTGCCCGTAGTGGAAAATTAAAAGGTCATTTGGTTCGCCTGTATATTTACATTAATAATGGATGATGAATTTCTCGCCAATTTGCTCGCCCATGGTCGCATACGGTAGTTTGCTTGTCCACGTTATGGTAATTTGCTCGTCCATGTTATGGTTATTCGCTCGGTAAAATAGGCTTAGAATTGGAATAGAAAAAGAACAAAATCGAATTTTCGAAAAATCGCTTCGAGGTGTACACCTCCATGCTACAAACTAATTTTGTGTCGAATTTCATGAAAATCGGCCGAACGGTCTAGGCGCTATGCGCGTTACAGACATCCAGACAGAGATCTGGACATTCAGCTTTATTATTAGTGAAGAAGATAAAGATAACTAAAATACACACATTTTTTCTTTGTTGACCTAAGTAGGAATTGACTTTTTTTTTTTTTAAAGAACTTGTTTTCCCTTCAAAGCGGAATATTTACTAATTTTATTTTAAAAAAAAAAATCGCGTTTTTTTTTTTAAAGGTTATGAGCCCACAAAGACATATTTTTCTTTTGTTCGACAGAAACCTGACAAATATTTAAATCACCAATTTTCTAAAAGTGTTTAGAATGAGATTTTTTTTTCTTAAGAAGAAAAAAATCATTCCAAATTATTTTTAAAAATTGACGATGATTCGAAAAAAATTACTGGTTTTTGAGTGTCAGGAGTTTATTGTAGTTGAAAATAACTTACTTCAAGAAATACAATCGTTTCTAAAAAAAATACCTAAAGGCTATTAAAGTAGAAATTTTTGCACATCTGAACAGGGGTGCTTGCTCACGGGGAGGGGGGGGGGAATATGACGCAAGTTGCACCATCAAAATGGGGGGGGGGGGTTACTTTTTATTTATTTATTTAAATTTATTAACTGATTTATTTTTAATTTAAAATATTTATTTTATTTTCTTTTATTGCATTCTTTTTATATTTCTTTTCATTTATTTTTTTGTTTGTGTGTTGGCATAGCACAGAATTTGTGTTATAAAACAACAATAATAATAATTAAATATAAATAAATAAATAAAAAGTATTTTTAAAAAATAAATAAAATATAAAAAGAGAGCTAAAAAATAAAAAGAGAAAGATATTTAAGAAAAATGAGGGGGGGAGATTTGCGCCGTTGAACTTGGGGGGGGGGGGGCAACCCTGCATATGAAAGTTGGTCTCTCACAAGTTTTTAATTAACACAAGGTATCTTTCTTAGAAATGGTCAGTAAAATTGTCCCATTTGCTTTAACAAACATGAAAAAACGAATAAATAAATAAATACAAAAATGTTTAAGCATAAAAAAACAGGAAGAAATCTTCTGTTTCTGCTTTTGCCATCGCTAATGAAACGAAATCGGCATCATAAGGCATAACAAAGCGAAAACGAAACATAAATCAAGCCTCGGAATCGAACACTTTTTTATTTTATTTTCCCGCCCAAACAAAAGGGATCGCGAAATAATGATCTGGTTTAGGCTGCCGAGAATCATTTAGATCGTAATGCATTAACGATGCCTATTCGAACAGGTGGTCGGCCCGGCCGGCGACTTCGTTAGCGCGAAAGAGCGGGAAAAAAGAAGCAGGTAGGTTGATGACGCTCCAAGGTCAACCACCTGCTTTGTGGCTTTTTCGATGCCGTTTATCGAGGTTCGTTAATAAACTGATCTTCGATGCCTGTGTGTGGTGATCGTTCGTTTTATTCTCTTTTGGTCTTTCGAATCCTTTTTGTTCTTAATATCCTTCAACAACTTCGCGTTTACTCAGCAAACATTCGGCAGAATGAGGCCAAGAGATAATCTCGAGCGTTATAAACGAATTGTCGGAAGAGCTCACGTTCTGATTTGAACAGAGATCGAAACGTCAATAATACACACATGTTATGAAATTCATCGTTTCAGGGCCTTTTTTAACCCGCAAACTAACAAATTCGTGAAAAAATTACACGTACCGGTGACTCTTCCATAAAAAATCAGAGCCCCGATAACTACAGTATTAAAGCCATGGTGAAACAGGTAATCTATCGCTAACTATTCAGTAGATGGAGCCACTGAAATCCCTTACGTTCTTTTTGTAATTCAAGTAGCGCTACCTATTGAGAAACTAGACGACTATAACGTGTCATCTTTCGCTACACTATTTACAAAAAGTTTTACAACTATATATATTTCAGATGATTAGGATCCCCCTTTTTCAGAAGTTTTATAAAAAATATTTCCCATTCTTAAATGATCATAATCATAAAACACTGCATTTAGGTTAAATACGTAACAAAGCCTGATGACCAGAGGCACCCCGATAAGAGGTCACGAGAGGTCACTGTGACCTTCCAAAAATTTCCTTACTCGGCAAATTTTGTCTCCGGTCTCCGCAATATTATCATCATTCGGCAAAATTTGGAGTTCTATTCGGGAAAACTATCATCATTCGATGAAAATAGAAGTTCCATTTGGCAAATTGAGAGTTCCCGCATTCTCAAAAATTTTAAGTTCGTGGCGTCCCTGCTGGTGACAATAACTAAATTTCGTTTAAAATTGCAATACGACTTTGGTGCTTAGCACTGCAGAATACAACTTTGATTTCATAAATATTTTGCTTAACAATCTGCAGGAATGAACACAGCTATTAGGTTTAAACACTTCAATCTAAATATTCTTTTTTGCCCAATATCTTTACGTCCATAAGCTCAGTTCTTTTTGCATTGAAAAATCAATTCCACATTACCCCAAAATGCATTTCGGCAATTTTTTGCGAATTTGCGCTTTTTTAAAGTTGTTGATTTTACCTTTGCATGCGTGGATTATTTTTTCAGAACAAAAATATCGCCGAAGACAAGGAGAAACACTTATTGATCCACCGCCTTCGAAGATTGTAACTAAAATGCGGTATTCCTCTTATTGGCGATCGACCGCTCAAGTAATTTAGTTGCACAATAGATAGCGCCAGATGACAGTAAAGAACCATTGGCTTTAGCAGCGCCATCTATTGAGTAACTTGATAACTACAGCTGTAGATAGCCTGCTGAAGAAGGCTAAAAAGGCAATCATCACTAATTCTTATAAAGTCGTACAACAACTTTTATATCATTTCATGTATAGGTTCTTAAGAAACAAATGCATTACCTTCTTTTGAAGGATCATAACTAAAATGTAATTAGAACCACCAGGGGCACCCATGACCTCTCAGTCGTGGGAGGTCTCGGTGACCTCCCAAACGTTTACCCTATTTGGCTAATACGGAACTGAATCAATTAATCGTCTAAAATTGGCCGATTATCGATATAGACAAAGTGGCCACTTACCGATGACCTGCAGATTAATCATTCAATCCCCAAATTTTGCAACTAAAAGTTAAGATTAAGAGCTCTTTTTGGTTTTTCTTTTTTAGAAAACAAATCCCCTTTTCTCCAGGGGCTACTGTAATTCTATTGAAAACTCTGGCAACAGTACAATTTTTTTAGAAAAGTGCTGCCCAAATTTTCCTAAAAACATTACATAAGTTCTTGCTCTTCAACTTCAAGTCGAAATTGTGTGTAAAATAAAACGAGAAAAGGTCTATAGACCTGAGTTTGTTGGGAATCACCGTTTTAGGAACTTTTCTTCAGTTTTATGTCTAACTAGTGGTACCTGCACGGCTTTGCCCGAAGTAGAAAATTAAAAGGTCATTTCGTTCGCCTGCATATTTACAAATCATGGATGATGAATTTCTCGCCAATTTGCTACGTTAATTTGCTCGCCCATGTTATGGTAATTTGCTCGTCCATATTACGGTAATTTACTCTTCCACGATATGATAATTTGCTCGTCCATGATATGGTAAGTTACTCTTCCACGATATGATAATTTGCTCGGTAAAATAATCTTAAAATGAGAATAAAAAAAGAACAAAATCGAATTTTCGAAAAACCGCTTCGAGGTGTTCCCCCCCCCCCCCCCCCTTATGCTACGAACTAACTTAGTGCCTAATTTCGTGAAAATCGGCCGAACAGTCTAGGCGCTATGCGCGTAACAGACATCCAGAGATCCAGACAAACAGACTTTCAGCTTTACTATCAGTAAATTAGATGCTGTAACATTATCAGAATGTAAGTGGAGGTGCTAAAAATAGAGAAAGTGTAGATCAAACTTCAAAATTAGCCTGAACAACTACAATAAATCGCTTGAATCAAATAGAATACCGTGGAAACTCTCTAAAACAGAGGGCTAGGCTAAGCAAAACAGCAAAGTAGTGTTTACCTGTCCATGCCTGCATTTAATATGTCCATCTACCAAAGGCGTGTAATTCCAGGAAACGTCTGCTCTTGTATTCGAGTCCAAGTTTTCGAAACTATGCATTTGCATCCACTGCATTGGATCAAAATGGTAAACTGCGAGAACCATCGCGTTATTCATCCGGCGGGTATGCGAAATGTATTCCAATCTCGCTCTCGAAACAATCTGCATACCCAGCTGCCAATTGGGCAAACAGAAGGAGACTAGACGTGCAGAGGAAGAATGTGGGTAATAAAAGAGGAGCGCTGCCATTTTTACCTCCTTTTACAAAAAAGGAAGTATAGTATTTGCGAAAAAAATTTCACTCAAAAATCGGCCTTTATTTCCATTTTGCTCACCCCCGAATGAATGTTGAGTTTTTTTTTTTCGACTCGATCACACGTGGATATATGCTTAGGAACGTACAGAGACCCGAAATATCGATTTTGACGACCCCCGAGTTAATTACAACGAGTTTTCTCGTGACGTCCGTATGTACGTATGTATCACGTATGTGCGGATGTGTGCCGCATAACTCAAGAACGGTATGTTCCAGAAAGTTGAAATTTGGTAGGTAGACTCCTAGTGGGGTCTAGTTTTACACCTTCCCTTTTGGTTGCATTCGGATGTTCCTTAGGGGGTCTTTTGCCCCTTTTTGGGGGGAAGTCATTGTTAATTTCGATGTAAACTCAAGTTGTGTTATATTTTGTCGGACACTTGACGATATAGCGCCAGTGTTTTGGTCGCCAAGTTTAATCGCCAACTTGGCGACAAATTTGGCATTTTTTTTAAAATCCGGTTTCAATTTGGCCATTGTTGGTGCTATTTAGAGAGTAAACAATTGAATCACATTAAAATTGCCAATATTGGGGAAATGACATTAAATTGGAGTAAAGGGAAGTCATGTGATGCACACATTAGCTCGTTTAATAACACTGTTGCAGTTGCTCAGCCACGGGAGTCAGAACTCAGATACATTTGATTTTTCCCCACAGAGGAAGGGCGAAAAACCGTTTGAACGTTTCCAACAGGGGTGCCCCAAAGAAAGGTCATGTGGGAGGTCACTGTGACCTACCACAAATGTCCTTATTCGGCAAATTTTGTCTGACGATTCGGCAAAACTTGGAGTTCAGTTCGGTGAAATTTGGGGTTCCATTCGGCAAAATTATCATTCAGCAAATTCAGAATTCCAAGAACCCCCCTCCCCCCCCCCAATTTAAGCTCCGAGCGCCTTTGGTTTCCAAGTGATATAGGTTGCAATAAAATACTGATCGAGAAGCAATTTCAAATTAGCTTCCAATGCAACATCTTACATAATTAAAAACTGAGCGTATGTACCTAACTATGTATCTATCTATCTATCTTCGAGTTATCTCTCCCGAACGCCAATGAACTGACCATCAAACCAGGTATCGATGGATTCGTCATTTTCCCGTTTTTATGCTTGGCTATTTAACATAATCCACCGATAAAAATTAGCGGAGACATCCATTAAAAACTATTAATTAGGATACTTAGATTTCGACATAAAATCTCTATTTTTCGAAGGCTTTCCTCCATTCAAATTAGTATTCAGCGATTCATCTCAACTTTCCGCAATAGTGTTTTTATTAAAATTTATAGCGTGAAGAAAATCATTGAGAAGAAAGATCTGTTGCCATTTTTTCCCTCGAATTAAAACAAGTAAATTTCTTGCTTTTGTTTTAAAGGCTTTCCTGTAATCGGGGGATTTAAAATGTTTATTCTTTGGTTATTTTTCCGCAATCTGCAGCAAAGTTTTCCTGATTCTTTTTAAAAAATTCAAACCTGATTGCTGAACACGTGTCACTTGATATAACTTTTATTTTCAAGGTAGACCGTGCAAAGTCGGGCGAAGCAGCTAGTACAAATAATATTACGCTATAAGTACTACTACTATTATAAAAGAGCAGAGAACTGAAGTAGTCTTAATAGAGAGTAAAAGGGAATCATGATCACTCGTCATTTCCAGCGCTGTGTAAATTCTTTTTATGGAAACCTGGAGAGAGAGAGAGAGAGAGAGAGGAAGCAGATTTTCTGGGGTTCCTTTCCAATTCTAATCGAAATATCGAAACCGTTTTTACCTCGTATTAAACATTCATAACGACATTGGTATACATGAAGAGAAAGTTTTAAATGATTCCACGAAGAATCCTACAAAAAGTGAATAAATTGTTAAAATAAAGGTAATGATAAATACATTTATGTTATACTCTCCCCCCCCCCCGTCCTTCTTCGTTTTACAGTCATTGTGATACAATACGAATTGTTATTTAGTTTTAATTAAGTGACAGAATAAATAATTATTAAGCCGTATAAACTATTTGATTAAGCGTTAAATAATATTTTGCATTATAAATGAATGGTAAAGAAGACAATTTTCGAATTTGAAAACCCCTCCCAGAAAAATTTTCAGGCTGCGTCACACAGCCCTGTTGAAGATTTTTTGGCTGATTTAAATCTGTGACTTGATTTAATTGACCAACTTATGGCCAATCAGTCCAAAAATTAAGAGTTCCAAAATATAGGAAACATTTTTAAAAAATATAGGACAAAATAAACAAGATTTCAAGGTACGCAGGAGTCATGAAATTTTGCATACACAACCAGTGGTGTTCCCATAGGGTATACTCCATATACGCCGTATACTCTCAAACATTTTTTAGAAATATAGCGTATACCCTCAAGCTTCATAAATTTTCCTATTATAACATACTATGTATATGATCACATACACAAATTGTGCGTAGTGGATTACTGGGAGTATACCCTCAGAAAAATTGATCGGAACATCACTGTACACAACACAAAAAAAATATCTTATTGTGTTTCTGATGAATACAGGATTATTATACTTCAGGCCCGTCATTCCGAATTTTTTCAGGGAGGGGGGGGGCAAAAAGTGAATACTCAATGTAATTTTTTTTTGGAAAACAACAAAAAACGACTCCTAATTTATGCGTAAAACCATTAATTTTTCAAATCCAGAGAGGGCAATTGATCCCTTTCCCCAGGGACGGATACAAGGGAGGGGCTATGGGGGCGATCGCCCCTCCCTTGAGGGACTTTCCCCCTGTAATTTTTCGAAAATGAAGTTCAAAAAGTGCAAATTTAGACGAGTTTCATTGATGTTGGGAAAAAGGAGGTTTGGGTTTGGAACCCTATCCGGGAACTGTTTCGAAATTAAAGTTCAAAACTTTTGTGATCAATATTTTTAAATCAGTATAGCCATTAAATCAGTATAATTTTTTAATAATTTTTTAATAATCAGTAAAATTTTTAAATCAGTATAGCCATATCAACAGCCATTCAGTATTCAAAGTAAATAATAAAAATCAATCGCCCCTCCCTTGAAAATATTCTGTGAATCCGCGCTTGCCCCATACAGCCACATAGGACCCTCTAAATGACGGGGGGGGGGGGTGGCAATAATATAAATTTATTGGCTACTTTAAAACTTAAGAAGAGAAAACCTTTTTCAAATTATGTTAAGAACTCCTGACAATGGGGTCGTTTCCAAAATTTAAAAAATATTTTTTCTGAAAGAACATGCTTAAAAACATAACATCTGACCATTTTTTAAATAATTTGCAGAAGTGTAATATTTTTAAAAAATTATTTTAATCAGTGCGCTTTCATTGGTTACGCTTCTGCCGATGACATCACAAATGATGAAATGCCATTCAGTGTTGCCATTCAGAAGAGCACAATATTTAATTCGCATCTTTACTCACGTGTACTGGCAACGATATGATTGATAGCAAGCGTAGAGCGCAATGTTTGATTCGCTTCTTGATTATCATAACGTGGAAACGTGGTCGAAAGATGCACCTAAGTACATCATTTGTGACGTCATAAAGACCACGCCTCGTTTGAAAAATCGGACACTTTAAAAAAATAATAAAAAAATAATTGTTGGAAAAATAAAAGTATTTTCTGGGTCTATGTTATTTTTATTTATTCATTTATTTATTTCGCTTATTCTATCAATTTCTGTGACTAAAATTAGTACTTTTGACTGAAGGAAACAACTCCATTGACTGAATGAACGGAATTCCACCGCCACACAGTTCCGATCCAGAAAGCTGAATAACGGTCTCTGAAATGAGAGAAAGTTCAAGGCGGTGCTGTTCGATAAAACCTGGGATTATCTGTCCTCCATGGAGCGTAGCATGAGCAGCATCTTACGCATAACAAATAAGTGCACGAGACCGTGTAATTGTGCGGCAAAAACATAATGCCGGTTTTTCTAAAAACATTATCTTTGAATAGTAAGAAAGAGAAAAAGAAAGAAAAACCTCTTTGCTCCTTGATGTTAGTTCTCAAGCCTTTTTAGGTTACCAGGCTAGAAAAGTAGCCGGGTGTACCTAGATTTTCGAAAATGTAAATCAGTTATTGGTCTTATATCTTTGCATGATCATATCGTTGCTCTAGTTCAATACCAAGATATTTTAGAAAGAGTGATTTTGGAATTTCCATACAGATAGGGTAATTCCGGGAGAGATGGACAACGTTTTTTTTTCGTTCTCTAAAAACAGTACATTTACATATACAGTAACACCTGTAAAGTTGACCCCCCTTGTCAGTTGACCACCTGTCTAAGTTGACCGCTATTTTCAGGCACAGAATTAGATCTATATCATATATTTCAACCTCTATAAGTTGACTACCTGCTTAACTTGACCACGACTGTAGTGCACTGCAAGTGGTCAACTTACACAGGTTTCACTGTATTTTACTTTCCATTGTACAGACATAATATACATATAGTGTAGGATATTTCTTACAAAAATCTTAATATAGAAGGTCATATCTTTAAAGGAATTCCATCATACCCGAAGAAGTAGTTCGGGTCAGGTGGACCATTTGAATGGGAGAGACGAACCACAATAAAATTATGGAATAATTGCACATTTATTACATTTATAAGTGTTTATTTTCATTACATGTTGTAACCAATCCTAAGATGTATCAGAATTTACGTAAGCAGACTGTGGCGACATTTTAATTTGCTCCAAGAGGCATTCCAGCTAGCAGCTCATTTTTCATGCTGTTCCCTTTCAAACTTCAATAAGGAGGAAAAAGTGTTCCCTCGCGATTACAACATGCTATAAGTGAAATAGTTTCTCCTTTTACTCCGTATATAATTAATGCCACATTTTTAGATTCTTTAATGATCACTACTTCGCCCGGGCCTATTATTCAGCTGTAAAACAGTTTCATCTACATTAAAGATACAAAGGAGCTTTTCAAAAAGATAATATTCCTCAAGGGGTCTAAGGACCTTTAAGCTTCAAAATTTTCGATTTTCTGGAAAAAAATATATGTTATGCATGTATTAATTCTGAACAATTTGATACCTTATTTATTACCATAGGAAAAAACTTTTCAAGTTATCGTAAAAATGCGTAAACTTTCCCCATAGAGATTTATGTTAACAGCAGCTGTTTAGGCCTCTTTTTCTCAGGTGCCGGTTTCTTCGGTTTTCTCGTTTTGCGCGCATGATATATTTCAGAAAGTTTCTTATATATTTCCGTAAAACTTTTCATGCATGTTTGTCTAGTTTATGATCTGAACCTAAATTTTAACTAAAAATAAAAGTTAATATTTAAAAAAAAAAATATTTTTGCCCAAAATTTTGAAAATTTTCGATATTAACTTATAAAGTTTCAAAAAAATAAATAAATAATTTTTAAAAAAATAACTAAACTTAGGTTCAGGTCATAAATATAAACCAGATAAACATAAAAAGTTTAACGGAATTAATTAAGCTTATTAGTTAAAAGTTTTACGGAAATATATAACAAACTTTCTGAAATATCATGCGCGCAAAACGAGAATACCGAAGAAACCGGCACCTGAGAAAAAGAGGCTTAAACAGCTGCTGTTAACATAAATCTCTATGGGGAAAGTTTAGGCATTTTTACGATAACTCGAAAAGTTTTTGGCGTGTGGTAATAAATAAGGTGTCAAATTGTTCAGAATTAAATTGTGCATAACATATATTTTTTCCAGAAAGTCGAAAATTTTAAAGGTTAAAGGTCCTTAGACCCCTTAAGTAAACCTTCGACCAACCACATTCTTTTCTTCAACGACTTTAACAGCATTTTTCAAATTAGTTACAGTCCATTCCCCGCGTGTTTACGAACTTTTTCTAATATAGGTAGCAGACATATTCTACAAACAGAAAAATACCATCCTTTGGTATTACCATTTTTAATTCAGTTCTTTAAAAATAAGCATTTAAAAAAAATCAAGGTTTTATTCAATGTCCATCTCTCCTGAATAAACGTGGTCCAGCTCTCCCGATTGTCTGGGTGAGAAGTACAATCCTCCCCAACATTTCACAGTGGATTTCATGTAGCCAGTTTGGATTATTAGGAAGTCGACATGCACTTTGACGTTACAGCATCAAAAACAATTAGATTATATTTAATACAGTAACTTAGATCGCATAATTATAATTATGTAGAAAAAATTATTTGACTTACAGAAAGAAGCAAAGATTTTTAGCTAAAAAAATATTTTGTTTTTAGGGAAGCGAACAGCAGCATGTCATTCAAAATGTCTTTTCGTCCAAGACTGAAATAGTGGTTTCATCTATTGAGAGGAGCAATAACGAAATTTTTGACTGGTCCATCTCACACGGTGGTACATCTCTCCCGGAATTACCTTATATGGAGTACATAACTTATGCTTTATCTAGTAGTACTATACTGAGATGTACCGAAATTCAGTTTGTTTATTCACAAAATCCATTTTCCTTGACACACTGTAACTGCATTACATCTCGGAAAAATTAATGTTTAAATGGTTTTTTCTCAAAGTAGCAAATTTTTACATGTCTCAGATTGCACTAGGGCAGCGATCTATCAAATTCTCTGATTTGACTAGCACTATTTTCCAAAAGGAAAAAAGAAAGCATCGAAATATAGTTCTGACCACCAAAACGTCACTGGTATCAGAGCAAATATCCAATTACTGTACTCAGCTATCGATTCAACCGACAAAATTAAACAACAATAACCAGATATTCGAGCTGCCATCTTAAACCTTTAGAGATGGTACAGTCGAACCCGCTTAATGGAATAACTATTTTGTCACGAAAAAATATTCTAATAAGCGGGATACTCCATCAACCGCGGTTAAAACACACTACATTTTGTCTGGTACATTGAAAATGTGTTATATTAAGCGGGATATTCCTTTTCACCGATATTCTAATAAGCGGGCTCGACTGTACTAAATATATTTTGGCTGTCCTAAGTGTAACAACATGGTTACTAGATGCCATGTATTAACTATGTACTAAATGCCATAAACATTCCCACATTATATCCTGTGTTGTCTGCATGTCCCGATTAAGATATCGAAGGGCCTTTAGCCAAACACTTTTTCGGAGCCCCTTTTAAGTCGAACCTAACAGTTTTAGCCATTTGGGGACCCTGAAAATTGGGGCCCTAGGCCACGGCCCAGTTGGCCTGTTCAGTAATCAAGCCCTGATTGTCTGGGACACTGGACAAGAGAGAGGTCCCGGATAGTCCTTCTCCTGTCGTGGGCTCTTTCAGAATATGAAATCATGGACACCGTTTGGCTTCATTAAGTTAAGAGAACAGGAATAAGAAGAAGAGAGCTTTGTATTTATGCACAGATAGCCGACAGCTTATTTGGACCTGATTCGCTAACGCAGTAAAATCTTTCTAAGACGACTAGCAATTGTTTTTACTGAAAAGTCACCGCGTTAAAAGATGGTCAAGGTTGTGAATGTATAAAAGAATGGATTAAATTTAGACACATAAGTTTAATACAACGAATTTACTTCATTTTCTGTAAAATGTAAAAATGTGTTTTAGCCGTGTTTTTCAGCCGTTATTACACTGAAAACCCTCTAAACGGATTTCAGCAGTAATACTTAGGGTTTTGTTCATACACTTTCGAATACGACGAGCAACACATTTGAACACCCTTTTGATCTATTCCTTTATACAATTCATCGAGCGCTGTGACACGAAACATAGTACCAGTTTAAATGAAAAACTCTTAACTTTTCTGTCAATAAGGAATAAACAGCCTGCTTCTGTAAAATCTTTTTTTAACTAGAGGAGAGATGAAGCCTGGAGTTTCTTTGAAAAGTTGAAAGAAGTTTCAATGAAAATTAGAGTTGCTTTATTTAATCAAAACACCTTATCAGTAGACTTAGGCATCCAGATTTTAAAAAATTTGAAATCGTATGGAAAATTTTTCCGAACTGAAATTCAAGCCGTAATTTATAAATACTATGTGTGAATTTCAGCTCAAAAAACTATAATAAGTTATCCCACCAGTGAATGAACAGTTCGTATTACTTCCTTGCAGAATTTCTTTCTGTTCAACTTCAAAAAGGGTACTTCTCCATAAAAGATACGTCACTTGGTGCATTTTTTATTCTTAGGGGGTTTGAATTTGTTTATCGCTATTGTAAACTACATATTTCATAGTTGGCGACACTCAGCAACTTTAATTTCTGAAGTCTAAAGTTTCTTAAATGGGGTCGTTTCCAAAATTTTAAAAATGTTTTTTTTTTCCTTTTCTGAAAGAACATCATGCTTAAAAACATAGGATCTGACCATTTTTTAAATAATTTGTCTAAGTTTAATATTTTCAAGAAATTATTTTAATCGGTGCAATTTCATTGTTTACGCTTTTGGGTAGGACATAGGACATCACAAATGACGAACTGCCATTCACTGTTGCCATAAACGCAAGCGCAATATTTAATTTTTATTCTTTACTCACATGTATTGGCAACGATATGGTTGATAGCAAGCGTAGAGCTCGATATTTAATTCGCTTCTTGAAAATCATAACGTGGAATCGCGGTAGCCAGCAAACCTAAACATTCAGTGCGCCAGTGGAATGCGCGGCAAAGCTCATCATTTGTGATGTCGTAAAGACCAACGCCTTGTTTGAAAAATCGGACATTTAAAAAAAATAATTTAAAAAAAACTGTTGGGAAAATGAAAGAATTTTCTGGGTCCATGTTATTTCTTTTGCCCATTCTATCAACTTCAGTGATTATAACTAGTACTTTTGACTGAAGGAAACAACTCCATTCTAAAGTATTTGTAGTTATTGCCAATCGCTTTAAGCAGTTTTCCTATTGTCGCCAGGTAAACAAACGGCCAAACTAATTGACGTACATTTAAAGGAAAAGTATTTAAAAAAGGATCAGGAAATGTTTTGTTTGCCCACTGGTTAGATGTGTTCGTCAATTTGGTTGCAGCATGATTTTTCACTAAAATGCTCAAAAACCTGGGACAGAACCATCAATGTTCTACCTGTTTATTATTATTATTATTATTTATTAATTTATTTATTTTTAAAATTGCATTTATCAATAAAAAAAAAATTTACTGCCATAAACAAAATATTAATTTTTAGAAATATATAAACCAACAATTTTATGAATTTCTAAAAATATTAGCCGATTTAAGTGTTCATTTACTGGTCAGAATACCCCATGCTTAATTTGATTCTGAGTTTGAAAAACTTCCTGTTTACTCACGTAAGAGCTCACATAGGCTGCGACATCATCAGACTACACTTGCAGCAACGGATGTGTAATCTTCAGATCTGAAAATGATAAATTCATATTAACAACAATAATGTGGAAAATAACTTTTTTTTTTATTTTTGAATCTCGAAACATAAAATAGTTAACAAAAGATGTTTTATTGTTTCATATTTTAAAAAACTTTTGAGTTCAACCGTTTTGTAATTTTATTTTTAACTAGTGGTAACCGCACGGCTTTGCCCGTAATAGAAAAATTAAAAGGTCTTTTGGTTCGCCTGTATATTTACAAATAATGTATAGTGAATTTTTTCGCCAATTGGTTTGTACCCACGTAACGGTTCCACGTTATGATAATTTCGTATCTCGCCAATTGGTTTGTACCCATGTTACGGTTCCACGTTGTGATAATTTCGTATCTCGCCAATTGGTTTGTGCCCATGTTACGGTTCCACGTTATGATAATTTCGTATCTCGCCAATTGGCTTGTGCCCATGTTACGGTTCCACGTTATGATAATTCGCCAATTGGCTTCTGCCCATGTTACGGTTCCACGTTATGATAATTTCGTATCTCGCCAATTGGCTAGTTCCCATGTTACGGTTCCACGTTATGATAATTTCGTATCTCACCAATTGGCTAGTTCCCATGTTACGGTTCCACGTTATGATAATTTCGTATCTCACCAATTGGCTTGTGCCCATGTTACGGTTCCACGTTATGATAATTTTGTTCTTAAAATTGGAATAGAAAAAGAACAAAATCGAATTTTCGAAAAATCGCTTCGAGGAGCACACCCCCATGCTACAAACTAACTTTGTGCCAAATTTCATGAAAATCGGCCGAACTGTCTAGGCGCTATGCGCGTCACAGAGATCCAGACATCATCCGGACATCCAGACAGAGAGACTTTCAGCTTTATTATTAGTAAAGAAGATAAAGACTATAAAATCGCTCGTCAAGGTACGACGGGGAAAAATTGCATCTTAATTTGAGTGAAGATTTACTTGTTTGGGGGGATATTTCGATTGTCAAAATTTCGGGTCGCATAAATTTGGGCAACTGTCAGCTTTCCCCTATTTAGTTGGGACACGAAAAGCATATAATCATAGTACTGCTCTTGCAATGTTTCGGAAGGGGTGGGGAAGGGGAGGGAGAGAATGAGGGGTGGGGGTCGGGATTTTGTCTTATTTTAGTGTATACTTTTTGTACTGGCGATGGTGATGGTGATGTACTATCATCTTGAAAAACATCCGCTTTCCCCAAATTAGTTGCGACACGAAAAGCGCATAATCATAGTACTGCTCTTGCAATGTTTCGGAGGGGGTGGGGAGGAAAGCAAGAGGGGTGGGGATCGGGACTTTGTACTTTTTTAAAGAATACATTACCTACTAACATCCTGCCAAAATTCAGCTTCCTCTTAATTAGTTGCGGCACGAAAAGCGTATAATCATAGTACTGCTCTGACAATGTTTCGGAGGGGGTGGGGGGGGAAGCAAGAGGGGTGGGGGTCGGGACTTTGTATTTTTTTAGTGTATACTTTATGTATTAACAACCTGCAAAAATTTAGCTTTCCCTAAATTAGTTGCGACACGAAACCTTTATTGACTAGGCTATCTTTTTGGTACCAAAAAATTGGCAACAGTAGAAGAAAAAAATATCAAGAATCTCAGCTATTTTCTAGTAAAAATAGGTACAAAAATTCAATAAACATTCTCAATTGTAAAGTAATTCATGTTTAAAAATAACTTCATTGATGGTGACGTCATATCAGAGCGTTACTCGATCAGTGATATTTTCTGCTATGCATGTGAGGATGCGTCACGTTCTTCCAAAATAAGTTGTTTAATATGATTTGCTGTTGGCCTGTTCAATGAATCTAACGATTTGATTATTCTATTTTATAGAATATATTTGCTCAAGAATAAATAAAACCACAAATATCAATGAATTTTTCCAAAATTTTACTCAAACTGTTTATAAAACGACTGTAGGTCAAGTTGTTAAAAAATATAATGAGCTCCTATTGACATGAAAAAAAAAGAATTTCGCGTCCATTTTCATACTTAAAAACCTGTTTAATTTTCTTCTGAGGACACGATAATGAAAGACAATCTATTAATAGAAGCAACAGAGACTGAGAAATTTGCAGCAGTAAATTTGAAATTTATAAAGTATTAATCAAAAAATAATATAATGAGCTCACAGAAAATGATTTGTTGATTCGTCGCCTGAGAGCAACAGTAAGACATCTAATCCCAGGAATAACACTAAGATATCTTACTGAGGCGACAACGTGTTCTCGATACCTAAATATTAGATTGGTTTTTGCATTTTTTTTTTTAAATACAAATTATGCTTGTAACGTTCCGTCATTCATGATGTCTAAACTAAAGCGTTATATCGTTACCTTTACTTAAGCAACACATGTAGTAACCTCTAGACAGGATTCTTCCTTTACAACGCAGATGAATTGAACGAACATTTATTTTACTTTATTTATTTCTCGTCAACGGGAAGGAAAAAATCATTTATTAATAAAAAGTTACAGTCTTTGTAAAATATGAATAGCGAACAAAATGGTAAAGAGTCTTTTTAAAAAATAAAAACAACAAATAAAAGCTACAGCTTTGTGTTACCAAAAGAAAAATGTTATGCCACTTGGAAAGCAAGACAAAAGGAATATATTCTAAAATTTAAACACTTATTACGTCGAATCCTCTTCCTTAGAATATTCCATGTGTTCGATACAATAACACAGCATTGCTCATCATATCCCGATGATGCTGTGACGCAATAGATTTGCGGATACGCTTGACAACAGGCGTTCAGCCTATTCTAATAAAAAAAATAGAAACATAAAAAACCACACACACAAGAGAATGTCCTCCAGAGTTGCTATTCGATTGCAGGTGCATTGTTGCTCCTGTGACCTCCTAATCATTGTGACAGAACATTCGAATCCTCTGCTACTAAGCCGAAAATACCGGTATTAGACATTCATTTTTTTTTATGTCCGGAATTACGTCGCAAGGTTGGGCGAGGCACTGTTTACGTTCATTACCTGGAAATGTAAACCATGTAATGTTTATTGCAGGCCCTTTAAATCCGATATATAAGATTCTGAAAAAGTAATGAAAGACTCGAGGCATTTTATATGTATGTTTTAATATCGAAAAACAATTTAAAAAAATAACGTTTAGACTGTAAGGTTAAAAATAGCTATAGAAAAAATTATAAGGACAAGCAAAAAGTCGCCAATTCTAGGCTCCACTTGGTAAGAAAATTATGCAAATATTTTAACGATAAAAATACTTGAAATAACACATCTTCAAACAAACTTTGTTTAAAAAATTTTGAAAATTATTAAAATGCCTGAATTTTTAAACATTAACTAGTTTGCCACTTGGAAAAAAATATAAGGACACACATTTATTTTGAGAGCGGGAACAAAAATTTGCATATTTAGTCGTATCATATGATTATTTACAATAACACAAAACTGTTTACGCAGTAAGATTGTACATTTTGTCTCGTTCTTTATCAGGCCGAACGGCACACAACTCTCTGAATGTGAAAACAACAAATTGTTGCTTACAAAAAATGTAGAATGAGTGGATGTGAAATTGCAAGGAAGGTATCAGGTCGGTCTAAAACTGGAATTTATAATTTTTTGAAGAATCCAAAAAAAGTATGGCAAGAAAAAGCGTACAGACAAGCTTCCCACTCTTACTAAATGCTAGATACGAGCAATTGTTCATGGAGCTTGCTTTAAAAAACAGAGGGGACCCAGAAAATACTTTCATTTTCCCAACAGTTATTTTTTAATTAATTTTTTTAAATGTCCGATTTTGAAAAAAGGCGTGGTCTTGATGACGTCACAAATGATGCAATTTGGCGCATCTTTCTCCATGTTTTCCACGTTATGATGATCAAGAAGCGAATTAAATATTGCGCTCTACGTTTACTATCAACCCTATCGTTGCCAATACACGTGAGTAAAGATGCGAATTAAATATTTTTCTCCGAGAATGGCAACACTGAATGGCATTTCATCATTTGTGATGTCACACGACAGAAACGTAAACAATGAAAGCGCACCGATTTAAGTAATTTTTTAAAAATATTAAACTTTGTCAAATTATTTAAAAAATGGTCAGATCCTATGTTTTTAAGCATGCTCTTTCAGAAAAAAATACTTTTAAAATTTTGGAAACGATCCCATTCCAATGTTACATATGCTAAACTACGGTCACATTCACCATTTACAAAGTTTCAAAAGAAGCTTTGACTGTAATTCGCTAAGAAACACGTTTCGTTTGGGTCTCGATGGAAATATGACGTATTTTCTGATGAAAAAACTTCTGTTTTGAGGAACCACATGATTTTCACCATTACTGGCATGATTTTCAAAACGAAACCTTTTCTTTTCCAAGCGACAATTCAAAGGCATTGATTGTGATGGGTGTGGGCAGGTTTTGAAGCTAATGGAGCACCACCAATTGTGTCGATTCGAGATCCCTTGAATTCAGAATCGACATTTCGGGCTATCGACATTTCGGGCTGGCGACATTTTGGCCTGGTGACATTTTGGACCGGCGACATTTTGGACCGGTGACATTTCGGATCGGCGACATTTTGGTCACCAGCGATCAGTTAATGTACTAGCTGAAAATTTATTAACTGAAGCAGTCCTTATCACAGGTGGTGATTATTTGTTTCAACAACACAATGCAAGTTGCCATGTGTCTTGAGGATCACATTCATGGTTTGAGGCCAATTCAGTGATAATTCTCGACTGACCCACAAGCAGTCTTCTTTTAAACCCCATAGAGAATCTGTGGGGCATTTTAACTAGAAAAGAGCCTAAGGATGAGACATAATATGCAAATTAAGACAAACGGACATCATCCTTTGAATTGGCATGTAAAAAAATTTCTGAATCAACTTTAACTGGACTTTCTGAGTCAACGACTGGACGATTGATGAGGGAAATTGAAAAATCAGTGATTTTTCAGAATATTAACTTTTTTTCGGGCCATTTTTGTTTAATGTCCTTATAATTTTTTCCATGTTTCACCAATACATTTGTGTTAATTTGTGATTTAACAATTATATTGTAATTTTATTTCATACTAACAGGTTTCTAATGCTCCCTATCTACAAGTAGTAAATTATGATTGATTTTGATTGCAGTTGATGATTACTTTCATACATAGCACTCATTTTTCAAGGTGTCTTAATAATTTTTTCTATGGCTCTATTATAAGGTGTTCGGAGTACAGAGAAGTCAACCTATGTTAAGTCTATAGAGTTTCACTTGGACTATCAAAATGTGTTCAGAATATCGGGGTGTTCACATTAGGGAGTATTAAGAAAGAGAAAGTCCACTTTTTGTGGGTAGAATACATACAAGCTCAAGTAATTCTGAATATAATTACTAACTCAAAAGGTTTAACTCGAATTTTTTGTTTCTTTTCAAAATCACGTGCGTGTAAGAGTCTGTCTATTCGTTTGAGAGGTGTAAAAAAATCTTCCATAGAATCGATAGTCAGGAAAATGTCGATTGAAAAGGAAATATTTAAACAAAAAAAAAAAGTTACATTCAAATGACATAATATTTGTTATGTTCCTCTCTACGAAACTTGTCGAACAGTGACAGAAGAAAGAGGATGACAAATCGAACACCAGCCTCAGTTAGACAAAGAGACATCTTTTCCGACCTTGCTACAACAATCCTGAAATAAACATCAATCGGCCATCAAATCCTCAAAACAAACGTAACAGCAGCGTCATACCAGCGAAACAAAAGTCAAGGAATTCCTAAAATTTTTTCCTCCCCATTGTCAATAGGAACATCAAACATCTCAACCCAACATTTGTTGTGGATGCGGCAGCAGAAGTAATAAAACCGCTGCATAATGTCTCGTAAAAGTACAACATAACGCCTCAAGGACGCCATGGTCCGTTGGATATTGGTGCAAAGAAGAAACAATCTGAGCACATTCAAAGTTCACTTTCATCGACTCTAAAAAAAAGGGCTTAAAACCCATTAAGCTATTGCTGTCCCTGACTAACTTCTTAAGCCATACAAGTGTCGACGAGGCTGGACAAGGATTACGTGGATATATTGTTCGGCATTTTATCCTTCTTGGTATTGTTTCTCCTTCGGCTTTTGGTTTCTCTTTTGATGATTCTGTGCGAGGGTTTTAATCCGACTGACGAGAAAGGACGATGGAAAGGGAAAACTTCAAAAACGTGAAATAAAGGGTGATCTGAAAGTCAAGCTATATTTTCTCAATCTTACATAATTAAAAACTAAACGTATGTACCTATCTATCTATCTATCTATGTCCGAGTTACATCTCCCGAACGCCAGTAAACTGACCATCGAACCAGGTATCGATGGGTTCGTAATTTTCCCGTCTTCATGTTTGGCTATTTAACATAATCCTCCGATAAAAATTAGCGAAGATATCAATTAAAAACTATTAATTATGATACAGTAAAACCTGTGAATTTGACCATCGTTGTAAGTTGACCACCTGTCTATCTTGACCATTAATATACACCAGATTTGGTTTGGAGTATTGTAAAAAATCCTTTGTAAGTTGACCACTAGGCAAAAGCATTAGATTGTACTAAAAGTTTCATCAGTTGTGCCTCAAATAAGTAACCAGACATTTTAGAAAAACCTATAAATATTTGTTTCCATCAAAAAACATTGGGCTCATGTTAAGTCCCAGAAAATACGCCAAAATTCAATAAGGAGGTTTTTTTTCTGAAAAGTAGATTACCATGGTTAAAAATGTACAAGAAAAAATCAAATGAAGAATTTGAGTCACTTTTGACTTATGAATTTTTATGAATTGTTAATATCAAGTACGTAGTTTTTCATAAGCAAAGAGGCTTTTTTTTTTGATTGATTCACAGAAATTTTAAATTTGTATGATACTTTATGCGTCATTCTGGTAAATAATCTCTAAAAATATTAAAGCAACATTTTTTCTTATTGTTTTAAAGTAATGTTAAACAATGATAGTGAGTTTAAAGTATTCCAATTAGTTAAAAAATGAATGCATGGGACAAGAAACGACAAAAAAAAAAGTTTTCACTACTACCCTCTATAAGTTGACCACCTGTCTAAGTTGACCACCAAAGTACTGTACCGCAAGTGGTCAACTTACACAGGTTTCACTGTACTTGGATTTCGACTTAAAATCCCTGATTTTCGAAGGCTTTCCTCCATTCAAATTATTATTCAGTGCTTCAACTCAACTTTCCGTAACAATGAATTTAATAAAATTTGTAGCGTGAAGAAAATCATTGCAAAGAAAGATCTGTTGCCATTTTTTTCTCGAATATGAAGAAACAAATTTTGGCTTTTGTTTTAAGGCTTTTCCTGTAATCGGGGAATTTAAAATGTTTCCTTTTGGGTTATTTTTCGCAATCAGCCGAAAAATTTTTACTCTTTTTTTTTGTTCAAGCCTGATTGTTGAACACGCGGCACTTGACATAACTTTTACTTTCGAGGTAGACCGTACAAAGCCGGGCGATGCAGCTTGTACTATATTTAAAAAAAATAACGTCGAAGAAACTGAGAAAGGCAGCCTGAGTCCAGGAAACTTGGAACCAGGAGTTTGCACTTCTGCGTGTGTTTCTTTCTTTCTTTCTTTTTTTTTTTAAGTTTCTTATTATTATTATTATTTTTTTTTTTTTGAAATTAATATTTTAAGCTAGCGTTTCACATACATTGCTTATTAAAGGGATGAAAGGTTTCCCACATGCCTTAGCATTTTTATTCGACAGAGCTTTTTTTTTTTCTGCATCATATTAAACTTGTTCTAATTTTCTTAATAAATTAAAACAGAAGATGTAAGGAGTTCTAATTTAGCGGAAGTTTTAAGTTGAACACAGTTCAAGCCCGGAACGAAAATGCAAATTGTTACTGAGACCACGAATTTTAAAACTTCTTTTCAAATGTACAGGGTGACAGGACATAACTTGGACACACATGATAGATTATAATTTTAATGCTAATGAAAATATTTCCAACTGTTTGTGACAACTCAAAATACTTTGGGGTAAATAATGTAAGTCTAATTCATGTCTAAGTGTTTCTTAAGGAAAAGTTATTGTGTACATAATTCATGAAACCCTTAAGAAAAACGTGAGTTAAGCTGTTAGATTTGCATCAATTATCACTCAAATGCTCTCAAAACCAGCCTTAGTAAAATTTTGTACTTTTCTTTTCTTTCTTTCTTTCTTTTTTCTTTTTTTTTTTTTTTTGAGCAACCACGATTGCTTATTGTTCTCACTTGATCTTTGAATGACGTTCCTATGATTTTATCCCCCCCCCCGCCTTCCTGCACAGCACCACCGTCAACCCTACCCCTCCCGATGCTGCTCCTTAAGCAAAAATGGTCTCCAGGTTGCTTCCATATCCTACACACATGAATGCATACACAGTGTCGCATAGACACATACACGCGCGCGGGCACGTACACACACACGCACACACCTACACAAAGACACACACGCCTACCCAAAGACACACACACGCGCGTGCACGTACACACACACACAAACGCGCGTATACATACACACACAAACACGCGCAAACACACGTACAAACGCGCGCATACACACACACGCATAGCAAAAGACACATGGTCTTGATTGCGAAAAACATAGTTTGAATTTAAAATGCCAAAATTTCGAATTTTATTTATTTATTTTTTGCCCCTCGCTTCTTCAGTCCCAATCGCCGCCTGTGCTAGTACGTGGCACGTGGTTATCAAACATCCTGATTTCTTTGCCAAGAAGCCAAAAGGACTGAAAACACAACACCTGTACCGTTTCTCAAAATTACCTCAACACATAACAATGCTTTGCTTGCATTCTACTAGGTGGCTTGTAGAAGCGTGAAATGTAAGAATACAGGGTGTCTATAAATGATGGACCCGATTTTAAAAAATCGTATTTTCAAAAGTTCTCGACGGAATAAAGTAGTTTTTTTTTTACCTTATAAATATTCGATATGGGACCCTCTTGTCACACGGCATACGTCCATTCGATAATCTAGTTCATTCCACACATTTTCTAACATGTCTCTATTAATGGTTTGTAATGCTGTAGAAATGTGTTGTTTCAATTCTGGGAGGCATGGCTGTTTCTGGTTGTTGGTAACAAAAAAAAAAAAAACTTGGTACTTTTCTCCTTAATTTTACGCATTAATTATTTTATTCCGTCGAAAACTTTTGAAAATACGATTTTTTAAAATCGGGTCCATCATTTATAGACACCTTGTACTTGCCATACACCATCGCTGAGGCTACCGGCAGTTTTAGATGTGATCAAGTGAGTAACCACTGGCAAACTGGTTTCAATAGTGTCTTTGTCCAGTAACATATTCAATGGCGTATAATACATGGCGGAACACATCAATGAGCAATTAATTGGAAGAAATCAAAGGAAAAGAATTTTGATAGTCGCATTAATTATCTGGCGGTAGATATCAATGACGGATTAATTAGAAAATCAAAGTATTAGGATAATAGATAGATGAAGTTGCATGGATAATACTGAAGCTCATTTGATATACAATGTACGGGTCACAGATGGTAACAATAAGGCAGAGAAAACTCTCTCTCTCTCTCTGTTATCAAAATATCAAGGATCAGTGTTATTTGATATTCTTCATACACGAATATCTAAAAATATTTTAGACTACCGGTACCCGCACGGCTTTGCCCGTAGTGGAAAATTGAAAGGTCATTTTGATTCGCCTGTATATTTACAAATAATGGATGATGAATTTCTCGCCAGTTTGCTGTGTTAATTTGCTCGACAATGATACGGTTCAACGTATGATAATTTGGCAATTTACTCGTCCACGTTATAATAATTCGCTCGGTAAAATGTTCTTAAAATTAGAATCGAAAAAGAACAAAATCAAATTTTCGAAAAATCGCTTTGAGGTGCTCAACCCAATGCTACGAATTTATTTTGTGCCAAATTTCATGAAAATCGGCCGAACGGTCTAGGCGCTATGCGCGTACCAGACATCCAGACAGAGATCCAGAGACACAGACTTCCAGCTTTATTATTAGCTTTATTAAAGATTTCGCTAATTGGATTAGTGTTTGGTTAATGGAGCTCATTGGATACGCAAGGGAAACACGATACAAAATTTAGTCAAGAAAATAAATAAGGATTGGGAAACCTTGCAGATTTGAATGTGTTTCATTTGAATTTAAATTTTATTAAAGCAAAAACAACCATCTTACGGTGTCCTTTTTTGACAAGGGTTGACCCAGCTTCTTGTTTTGGAGGGGTTGTTGTTTTAATTTTGTACCAAAATAAAAAAAAACAAAACTAAAGTGTAGCAAAACCTTAAAAAGTACCAAGATTTAAAATTTGTAAATAAGTAACACAAGTTGGTGTAGAAACCTTCATCTGCTTTGGAGCTAATTATGCAACTAAGAACCTTGGAAAGTCCTGCTATACAGCATGATTTAGAAAAGCTTTTCAATAAAGGCCTAAAGTATGACCGCGAAGAGTTGACGCCTTTTTTCAGAATTTTCCATTTTCGCGAAGGATCAATATGGAGAGGAAATGTGAAACGGAACTTGCAAGTGCTTCATCTTGAGTTTGAATACGTCACCTTGGAATTTTAGAAATTAGCCTAAGAGGTGAAACATTTTAATTTTGCGCGGTCAAGGTAGATGTCTCATTGGACAGATCACAACCTACGTTAGTGGGTTGGTCTTGGTTTAACTTCTTAACCTCCTTCAGCAGCCATTGGTCAGAGATAAAAACGCATCCTATAATTAATTTCAATTGAAACTTAGAGGGATTAGGGTTGCATCAATCTTGTCATTTTTACTTTTTCGCCAACTCAATGCAGTTACAAATGCAACATAAACTTTTCAGGTCTAAATAATCACATAACAAAAATATACTAGGAGTATTTCTTGTCTTCATATCGCCAAAATGATGCTTAACTCCAAAATATGGCACGCGTCCTTTCTTCCTTTTCTACCTAATTTAAGGAATGGACTCGTTTTCTCAAATGATTGACAAGGGGGACAACCTACAGTTAGACCAGCATGCGTTTTACTCGAAACTTCAAGAAGTCCATTGACTTGTTCCAAAAATAATGAAGGCAAAATAGTCACGTTTAAATTGAAAAACAGAAAAAGACAAATGATCCAGATTTGTTTCTCGTTTGTGTTTCTAGGAAGTGGAAGTAATTCTCTTTTAAAACTCATTCTGCTAGAAATTCCTAAGAAAAAATAATCCCAATTTCCATGATGTATAAATCCTCTCTGCATCGTTTGCGAAATGCACTCACTTTCTTCAACGTTCGGGTAAAATAGGACACACTCGATTCTATTGTCTCAGCCAGAGGTATAACTTTCGCGGAAGAAAAACAGCAGCAAAGTTTAACGAGGGTAATAAAATTGTTTCTTAATGACAAAAGATACATACATGCATATATGAGGCAGTGAGAAGCAAAGAGACGTAAGTGGACATTTTCAAGTTATGATTAAAACGCGTTTAAAGACGTTGTCCTAGGTAGGTTTTCGTTGAATTTTTTTCTAAATCGTGCTGTACAGCAGCACCTACCAGGGCTACTAGTACAATTTCCAGCCCAAAGACAGGTTCCCCTACTATTTGTACTGTTTATCTCCAAATTTTTAATTTTGCCAATTACATCGCTTTGTTTTTCACTGCCTCATATGACACATTTGTGTAATGTCGTGGCGTTCCTAGCACGGGAATCACCTGGGGCGGTAATTTGCTGCCACCCCCCCCCCCCCCCCCACGCGCACAGACACCGAAAAAAAAAGCTTCACGTAAACGCGAAGTTAGTTCAATATTTAGAAAGAAATCTTTTTTTCCCCCCTTCCCCTACTTGCTTTGTAGTGAAACGAAAGTTTAAATTGAAAGACAATTATACATAACGAATGCATTTTATGTAAAATTTGTCCTAAACGCATAAGTACCCCCCCCCCCCCCTCTACTCAATATTGTACTCTATTTTCGTTGAAATTTGATTGATTAAATGGTATATAAGATATACTGGGTTATTATTTTAGATTTAAATATACTTTATAAACGATGCTTTGGGTGCCACCAACCGCAGGTGGATGTCACCCGGGATGGAGTGCCCCCCCCCCCTTCGTTGTATCGTTACTGATAATGTATATCACTCACGGGTGAAAACACTGGTACGTCTCAAAACTCTGAAAAAGTTATAATTATTGATTTCAAAATCTGAATTTAATGCCCTTTCTTGCCACAATACTAGTACAAAGCTAATTTGTATAAACTAGGGGGCTATCGCCCCCTGCTCGCTATCGCTCGCCAACCCCCGGAACTGCTTACGCAGTTCCCTGTGGATCGCTTCGCGATCCATGCTCGCTTCGCTCGCTCGCTGTATGCCAATACATTAGCCTAGCTAAAATTTTCCGTAAAAATTAAAGTTGGTAATTGCATTTAGGTCACCATCCATTTAACCAATATGAAAATTACGTTCATAATGTTAATTTGTCTGCTTTGGCCAGATTTTCGACAGTTTAACTTTGCTGTATGTAAGATGACTGCCTTGGCAATGTGCACAACTTTACCATTATAGATACAAAAGTGTCTGTCATTGCTTTGGAGAGATTGCACTTCTACCTGTTGGTCCGCGGAAGGTATTTTATTTCCCTTCTACCACCCATTGGAAAACCAATGAAGGCATTCCCCTATCCGCCACCTGGGGACGCGCCCTCTAGGGGTTACAGGCTCCCCCGAGGGATGTATTTACATTATTTACACTCTTATATATTTACATATTTACACTCTTATATATTCTAATCTGAGAAAACTTCCTCATATACACAATTAAAAATGTCCCGTTTGGGAGCCACAACTGACACTGCTTCAAAAGATCTTGTTCTTGATAATGCCACATAGAGCTGGCCATGACTAAAAACAGGCTCAGAGAGCACCAAACATATTTTCTCAAACGTTTGTCCTTCTTGTTGTTATTCTGAATCCTTGCCACGTCACGAACAAAAAATGGTTTAACTAAAAACGCGAAAACTCGCCAAGGCTACTTTGCTTGCACAATACTAAAACTACTATAACCCTAAACAAATTTGGCGAAACCTTTCAGCTGAGAATAAAAGGAATAAAGTAAATTCTTTCTCGGTTATTCATTTTGAACTGAACTGTCGTACTGAAGCAGAGAATAGACGACGCTCAAAGCGCCTACGCGTTCAAAACAACATTGCCGATGAACATGATTGTGGAGCAATGTGTGAAGAATGCGAATTTTGTGGTGCTCTTTATTGGCAGAAAGAGCGTAATACTGCAAATAAATATACTAAATGTTGCCATGACGGAAAGGTGCGGTTACCGGCATTGTGTGACGCACCTGATCTGTTGAAGGAACTGCTGACTGAAAATTCCCCAGCCGCTAAAAATTATCGGCAGCGAATCAGAGAATACAACTCTGGAAATGGCTCGTCTTAAATTGGATTCAAGAACGGTTTCCTGCCTTCTTTGAGCTTTTCTTTGCTGATTAAGGTTGAAATGGGCCACAGCCCGACTCAAACTCATCTCAAAAAAAAAAAAAAGTTCGTTGAGTATTCTGTGATTCAAGATTTCAAAACAACGTAGAAGTTTGTTTACATGATTTATCGGCGAAGTGTTGCCAACAGAGGTTTAGAAATTCACCCCTTCATTTGCCGGCACGTAAGAGAATTATATATATAGATTGTACGCAGTGGCGTATAAACGGCTTAATCAGTTGAGGTATATAATTAAAATTTACCAATAAAGAAGAAAAATTCTGAAATGTCAAAAATAAAATTTTAATTTAGGGTGTAAAAACTAACCAGTAAACATAATATATATCATCTTTTTTTTTTCTCTTATATTGTAGTACTGGAAAATCATCCGTCTAGGTATGACAGGAGACAATTTCTTCTACATTTGAACGAAGCCATTGCCTGTTTGCTAATATTTTGATAGGTGAAATTTTAACCTTAACTCCAGTGGATTAACCCCGAACTCCAGTAGATAGCGTTCATTGTTGACCACTTTTTCACTTCTTCACTATCCCTAAATTACAGTCTTACTAGTAAAACAGTTAGGTAACCGGATCCAGTTCAGCCTTGTCAAAATAAAGCACTTCCCTGCATTTCAAACATAACCGAAAAATATTATCAAATTATCATGCTGTGGCGCGAGTTTTATTGTTAGTGACTCCAGGAGCGTTACTCGATTAGTGAATTGGCTATTATATAGATGAGGATTTGAGAATTAATCAGTTAAAAAAGTAGTTTTACGTAAAACAATCATTTTCTTTTAAGTCCAATAAAATAAAAATGTATATATATATTAAAAAGAAAGAGAGAAAAGAAAAATCAGAAGTTTTATTTCTTTAATTAAAACACGCACAAAAAGTATTCCTACAACCACGTTTTTCCACCTCACTACCTTTAAATCCAAAACAGTCTAAGTGTAACCGTTTGCAATAGACAACAATCTCTAAAATGTTCGTTAAGAAAACAACAGCTAAACAGGCCCTCTAATGGTCTCCACCCGGAAAAGAAAATTCAAGTAGGGAAATGTGGCGCAAAGTGAAATGGTTAAGATTACTTAGTTTTTTTAAAATGAACAAATCATAAATTTGTTTTGAAAATTGCAGTTCATAAAGAAAGAACATTATATTTTATAATAAAACTTGCGTTGAAACAGTATTTTTTATTTTTGGCAGTAAATTTGAGCCTTTAAAAAAAAAGTGGAAAATTTTCACTATTTTTTTAATGGGACAAAGTGAAAAATAAACTGTTTTTCTAATGAAATACTCTCTATTCGATTATAAAAAATATTTTTGATCAAAAAGAATCAGTAAATAAAAGGTTGAATGAATGAATGAACAGATAATGAAACAATAAACGAATAAGTAAATGAATAAATCAATTAATATATGAACAAAAACTAATGAGCGAGTGGAAAAATGAATAGTGAAGAAAATAAGTGAATGAAAATGAGTAAATAAGTGAATTACAAAATGAAGGAATGTAAATGAATTCATTCATGAATGAAAATGTAAGTAATTTGTAATCAGTGATTGAGTTTGCAAATGAAACAAACTATTCCACTTTGCCCCGTATGTACTTGACTAAGTGTACAATTCATTTAAAATACAAATAAACTTAATATTAACTAAATTAATACTGCATTGAATGTTAGGAAATCTCAATTAATATTTAAAATGTTAATAACAAGAACTTTATCATTTTATTGTAACAAAAATACCTTTCGACTTACAACAAAATATTGCAATATGAGTATCATTATTTTAACTGCCTGTATTACCAAATGCTTTAATCTTCGGCGGAACTTTTTTCCTGACTGGAACAGACTACATATGGTACTGTTAAAATTATACCTGATAGGTTGCGCTAAAAGCCGAGTAAATATTTCAGCTTTTCACTTTGCCCCGCTATTTCACTTTGCCCCATGTTCCCCTACATAACAAGGACTACTGTACTTTTAACAAAAACGATTTCAAAAGTCCCTAAAAATTACCACTAAAATAAGGACAACGACTCCCCGATAAACAACATTAGAATAATGACAACGGAGTTGATACAAGCACATAGTTCATTTCACCCAAAATCTGACGAGAAAAAGTTAATTGCATGAAACTGCAGACAAAAAAAAATGTTCTCTTGAATATAAACATCTAATTCAAAAAATGGTTGGTTCTGGATATATAACGCATAACATAATTTTAAATTATTTCAGTTTTGTCTTTAAAAAAAAGTTAATTGCAGGAAAGTTCAGATAAAAAATTTATTTTCTCTTGAATATAAGCATTTAATTCAAAAAATAATGAATGGTTGGTTCTGGATATATAACGCATACGTAATTTTAAATCATTAGGTTTTTGTCTTTAAAAAACAGAAAGAAAAAGAAAAACACCAACTCGAAAGAGAGAAAGAGAATCAAAACTGTATGATTACTTTTTTGTGATAAATCTTCTTTTTATCAGAAAGGTTCTCTCCACGAAAAATTTTGAGGTAGATTTCGACCAAGGTAGATTTGGAGCTACGAATACGGAATGTATGAACCTACTGTTACAAGCTAAACTACAGGTTATTAAAAGTAAAAGATCAATTCATGAATTGTTTAAGAAGACAGGCGTGAAAATATGATACAATCACAAAGCTTACAATTACAATCCCTATGAGGTCTAGATTTTTCTTAACAAAACTATCGAAAAAATTTCATCTCTTATACTTTCTAGAATACAAGTGAGGTGTAACGTTCATTTACAGTTCCAGCATACTGGTAACTTTTGCAATAGATTTAGTTTTTGCAAACTTCATTGTCAAGATTTGGATGATTTCAAGAAATATTTTCTACACGACTTTACCATAGCCAAAGCCCAAAGCATTTTTTTTTTATTTGATGCAAAAATTTTGAAACTAATGTCATTAATATTAAACTTATTGATTTTCCTACTCAAAAAAGTGAATTTAAGTTTTTTGCTAAATTATTTTTCTTCTCATATTGCTTAAACTTTTTCGTAATTGATGAACAATGTATCAGGAATTTAAAATAAAATATTGCATTTGCTTAAATGTGCCATTTCACATTTTCGGTCATTTTGTGACTAGATGGTAAATAACAGACAATTGATTTCGGAAAATATAGTTTAATTACCTTCGCAAAACATAAAGTGTAAGAAATAAAAATTTAAACTGTGCTAAAGAAGACAAACATTCAAAATTATTCTGCACTTAAAATGTGTAGCAGAAACTACAGAGAGACGATTTATGAAAAGCTAGAATATAGGAAATGATAGACATGCGGTGAAAGAAATAACCTTCAAATACTCTTTAAAATGTTAAGGCAAAATGTGAAGAGGAAAATAAACATAAAAATAAGCTTTACATTCAGATTTTTCATTAATTTTCCCTTTTTTATTTATTTTTTCGTTTTGTAACGTGTTGAAAAGTACTATTGATTTTCAAATGAAGTTTACATAGCGATTATTTCCCTATTGATTCTTTATATTTAATCAAACTGACAGTGAAGGAAAATAAAAACTGTTGAGAAGAATTTTATTCTTGTTCTCTCTAGCCCGGGAAATAGTAATACAGTCAACGCTGTATAGAACGACCTCCTATTACTGCGACTATTCCGTTATAGCGACCGATGCATGAAATCCCATTTCCTTTTCCATAGATGCAATGTTATTTTACTGTCCATAAGAGCGACCGAACTGAACCGTTCATTCTAATATAATGTCCAAAACTAAGCTTCAATTTTTTGATTATCCTCAGGACTAACTATTCAAAAAACTAACACTTAAACATTTTATGTTTTTTAAAGGTAAAATATTTCCATTGAAGAGAATTATTTGTTGATATAGGGTGGAAGAAGTGATGAAAACCGCACATAAATGGTAGACATTACGAATTATATGTTTTTAAAAATTCGAACCAGCGGAATGCGTCTACAATTGCAGTATAACAATTTTAAAAAGAGAAAGAAACTAACAATTTTTTTTTAAAAATTTAAAATTGTTATTTTGTTAGTTTCTTGATTCTCTTTTTAAAAAGAAGCATAACTATGAGAAAGGTTCGTGCATTTAAATAAAAATGACTCAATAACATGCAATACGTTATAACGACCTCTCGTTATAGCGACCGATTTTGTTTTGGACGACAAGGTTCGTTATAACGAGCGTCGACTGTAACAACATTTTTTTTTAACGATTTGGTGTGAATCTTCTGAGATGTTTCTTTGAGATATTTATGTACAATAATTACAGCATAAATTATGTATTAACACGATATATACAAAATAATTATTACAGTAGTAATTATGTATTAATACCAATAGTAATTTATGCATAATAATTACAATAGTAATAAATAGTAAATAATTTATTACATATTATTTATAATTAATTGCACATTACATGTACCAATACTTCAAATTATAACTACATATTTAAATATTGTTGTAAGTAAATCATTCTAAAAATTTCACATTCAACATGTGTATAATTTTTTTTTTTTTCGAAACTTTTATTTTTTTTGAAAAGAAGAAATTCTCAAGTCCGCGAAAATTTTTTCACAAGCATTTACTGATCCACGCCGGGGCAAAAAAAAAATGTTGAGAAATACTCCAGTAGCCCATAAGAAACATTTAACCGAAAGAAAAACAATATCTGTGCATACGTTTGTTCACAATTTTGATCTTTACTAATAATAAAGCTGAAAGTCTCTCTGTCCGGATATCTGGATGTCTAGATGTCTGGATGTCTGTGACGCGCATAGCGCCTAGACCGTTCGGCCGATTTTCATGAAATTTGGCACAAAATTAGTTTGTAGCATGGGGGGTGTGCACCTCGAAGCGATTTTTCGAAAATTCGATGTGGTTCTTTTTCTATTCCAATTTTAAGAAAAAAACTATCATAAATTACGAAATTATCATAACGTGGAACCGTAACATGGGCACAAGCCAATTGGCGAGATACGAAATTATCATGACGTGGAACCGTAACGTCGGTACAAGCCAATTGGCGAGAAAATTCACCATACATTATTTGTAAATATACAGGCAAACCAAAAGACCTTTAATTTTTCTATTACGGGCGAAGCCGTGCGGGTGCCACTAGTAGATTAATAAAACGAAATAAACAAAATTTTAAACAATAAGCAGATAGGAAAATAAAAGTCATTTCTCAGAAAATATATATGTTTGGCAAAGGCTAAATGTTTGAAAACGGGTCGGGTCATTTTACATTGTTTAAGGAAGGGAGGGAGGGAAAAGAGTACATACTCAAAACATTATGTATTTACAAAAAAAAAAATACACACACGCAGAAATATTGCTAGGGTATTTTTCAACGCAGTAAAGTACTCATTGACATTTTTCAGAAGCGTGAAATTCAGTTTTAATCGATATAATACTTTTCGTATAATACTTCTTCTAAAATGTTCAAAAGTAAGATTTGAAAAAAATTCAATTGATTTTCTTTTTTGCAATATTTTTGAAAATATTAATCTCATTAAAAATGTTCCCGGTAATGGAAGTCGGAGTCGAGAATCGGAAAGCTTTTCCAAAAGTCGGAGTACTTTTGCAAAGTGAGTAATTTTGCCCTATTTCTGCAAAGGCGCTACTGAATAAAAGTCGGATTCGGATTCATTTTGGGGGAGTAGTAAGAATCGAAGGCAGGCCCGTCATTTCAAAATTTCCACGGGAGGAGGGGGGGCAAAGGGTTTGTGGTTCAATACATTTTTTCGGTAAAAACGACAACTAAACGCCAACCTACAAAAATGCATACTTTCATTATGTTTCCAAAATCCAGGGGGGTTCAATCCCCCCCTGGATCCCCACGCCCCCAAGGACCCCTGCCTGATGGCCGAAATGACGAACCTGGTCGGAGTCGACCCTCCGACTCCGCAGCGCCTGTTAAAAGTATCTCTACATACACCAATACGTAATTAGGTTACGTTTCTCCAGGGGTGCCCACCACTCCTATAGGGGCAAGGGCGCATCCCCCTAAATATCGCGAAAGACTCCCCCCCCCCCCACTTAGAAGAGCCCCCTAAAAATGACAAATACCCCTCAAAACACGCCCTCCCCCTAAAAAATTTCAATGCCGCAGTCTGCGCCAAGACCCCCCCCCCCCCAGGTGGACACTCCTGATTTCTCAAAACCATGCCAAGGGCCAACTGTCTCCCTGTGACAGAATTAATTGATAAATTCTTCCCAGCTATAATCACGTTTTCCGTAGGGTGTAAATAAAACAAATACATGAACAAGAAACTAACTTACCATTAATAAGACAGCATTTGCAACACTGTCCTGGAGTACGACAAAGATCATAAACGCCACATGAAAGCAATTCTGACCAAACACCTGCGAATGTTTCGACAGCATCTGATATTCGCTTTCGAGTGAAAGCGAGTACACAACCTTGAAGAGGAGTTCCAAACTAATGGCGAATCGAATGATTTTCATCCTGCGAGAGGCACATTCTTCTCGCAGGCGAGAAAGCTTCGAAAAAAACGATAAAACACAGGAGGGCGATCTTTTGTTTCCAGAACAAATTCCTTATAAAGAAGCGACTCGCCGTGGATGTCGCAATTAATCCGATGGCGAAGCCATAAAATGCTTGGATTCGCATCCTTGGCTAGACGCAATATATGAAAAAAATAAAGGGCTTTTTCAGTTTGTTTTTTCTGATTTATTAATAGTGCCACATCAAGTGATCTTATTTTCTTCAATGAGCAGAGAATCCAGCATTCCTCTGGTAATATCGTGCTCATATATTTATAAGACATACACTAGATGCATTTCTTTTACTTTAGCGAATAGGCACAAGAAGTTCCGTCCAGAACTAAACGAGCCTACTTTCCCGTACACCAATATCTACTTTTCTAGTATCTGATCAGTGTTCTCAAAAATAGCTAAAATCGCGAATTATTTCAAACATATTTTTATAATATTTTAAGCTGATATCTAGAAATAAAATTTGCCTAACTCATCTAAAGAATTTGATGCGTAAAAAATAAATAAACTGATAAATAAAGAAGCAGCACTTTTAAACAAAGCAGCTAATTCATTTCTTTCCAATAAAAAATTATTTAACCACTCTCAAAAAGAGAAAAAAGGATTAAAATTAATAAGCTCATTAAAGTAAAGAATCCATGGCTCCACTAAATTTCCGCTACATCATACTTGTACTTTCAAAAATAAACAAAAACGAGCTGATGACTCACATGACTTCCTTTCTCGCCAATTTAATGGTAATAGTGCCTTGGAATAAGCAAAGAAACACTTTTTTCCTAATATTAGACATTTTAGTGTGATTCAACGGATAATTCTCTAAATATCGCCAATAGTAGCCGAAATGAAACAAAAAAAAAAACAGCCAAATTTTGTGGCCAAGTTGGCAAAATGATGTTTTTTTTCTTCCCCCGCAAATACAGTTACTTCATTTACTTCGTAAAAGCAAGTAACAATAAAATGTGAACTTGAAGAAATAATTTTCACTGTCGGAAAAAAAAAATCGTCAGCGCAAACGGGTCATTCTCAAGAAAACGCGCTAGGCGCTAATATTAAGTTTTTTTTTGAACTGCTGAAAATTGAGCGAAAATTGTTCAAATCAAAAAATGAAATATGAGAATCAGGTGTCCTCGCCGAGGGCACAGCAGCCTGGAATCTTAATACATTATTGTTGAGTAACACTTAATAAAAACATTGTTTATTCATTCCGCTATTACACACGTTAAATGACAAAATCCAACAAACAGAGGAGGAATATTAACTCAAGAAAAGACTCAACTCGATGCAACATATTCTACTGAGTCGTAAAGGAGGTTAATTGTTAGAAAAACAAATCTTAACGTTGATGTATAAGTTAACCAAAAGTTATGCTGTTAAACTTTTTCCCAATGCTATTAAATACTGTTGAAAGTAAAATATTGTTACAAATTCTGTAAATAGTAATTATTGTAGGAACGTAACCTGTAAATAGTTTCCCGTAATGAATATACAACCCCTTTTTCATTCGGCTAAAGTATACGACCCCTATTTTCTTTCTTTTCGTTGATAACGGTCTACGCATTTCGCGAAGAGGTAAGAATGTTGTGGAAAATTCCTTTCGGTGTATAAAAGCCGTTTAGCGATGGAATAAACAGTTAGTTTCGATTCAGATTTCGAACGGAGAGCATTTTTGCTCTGTTTATAGCGAGGCATTTCGCTGTGTTGTTTTCGTATTTGGAAGTAAATACGTGTGTAAACGTTGAGTTTACGGTGTTGTGTGATAATTGCTTAATTGCTGATGAATAATTTAGCAGTTGTTGAAGATCTTTCCTGTACATAGTGTAAATAAATTTCCTGTGTTTTTATCAAGAACTGTGTCTTCATTTCAAGAAAGTGGAAGTCGCACCGAAATCCGTTACAATATTCTTTACTAATATTAAAGCTGAAAGTCTCTCGGTCCGGATCTCTGTCTGTCAGGATCTCTGTGACGCGCATAGCGCCTAGACCGTTCGGCCGATTTTTCATGAAATTTGGCACAAAGTTAGTTTTGTACCATGGGGGTGTGCACCTCGAAGCGAATTTTCGAAAATACGATGTGGTTCTTTTTCTATTCCAATTTTAAGAACAAAATTATCGTAAGCCGGACGAGTAATTTACGAAATTATCATAACGTGGAATCGTAACATGGGCACAAGCCAATTGGCGAGATACGAAATTATCATAACGTGGAATCGTAACATGGGTACAAGCTAATTGGCTAGAAAATTCACCATGCATTATTTGTAAATATACAGGCGAACCAAAAGATCTTTTAATTTTTCTATTACGGGCAAAGCCGTGGCGGGGTACCTCTAGTATTTAATATAACTCCAAATGAAAACTAAATGTCCAACCCCCACGCAACATAAAGCCTGGGTTCGAAACTCGTGCTAATGAATCGATTAAAGCAAAAACTAGCAAAAGAAAGTTAAACCTGCATATCTGGAAAATCTAATAATTAATGCAAAATGCAAATGTCCATTTTCAAGAGGATTAGTTTTCAGTTACGAAAAATATTCAAACACTAGAAAGTCGGCCCGTCAAGGTATGACGGGTGAAAACTGCTTCTACATTTTGAACGAAGCCATTGCCTGTTTAGTGATATTTTGATAGTTGAAATTGTAACCCTAACTCCAGTGCATTTACCAGTAGGGTAGCGTTCATTGGTAGCGTTGATAGGTCCAGTAGGTAGCGCTCATTGTTTTCGTTTCTTCATTCCCCTGAAGTGACGCAGTCTTACTAGTAAAACAGTTAAGTTACCGGATCGAGTTCAGCCTTGTCACCAACAAGTTTCCCTGCATGTTAAACATTACCAAAACATATTATCAAATCATCATGCCGTGACGCGAGTATCATTGTTGAAACTCGCGGGTTACTCGATCATCGGCTATTATGTATATGAGGATAACAAAGACGATATCATCGAACGCCAATTTTTGCTCCACGCTCCTTTCTTTTTGGAGCTTCCCGAAAAATGAAATCTTTTTCCCCTCGACTTTTACCTAAACTATAATTGAAATGATTTGCGTCAATTACTTACAACTAATTAATCGTTGTCAGAACTTCGGATCTATCCTCGAGCTGGAAAAAAGATGCGTGTCATATTTTCTCAGGACATAAAAAGGTTCTATCGAATTAGAAAAAAAATGGAGAAACTTTTTTCGGGTCAAACAATCAGTGTTCATCAGATTAGAAAATTAAATAAAGTATCACTTCTTCAGAACGCAGATGATAAAAAACTTACAAGTCAACTTTTACGGATACAAACGTCGCAAAAAAGCAAAAGTTTGACTGTTGAATATTCCTAGAGAGGTCATTATGTAGTAAATCAGACATTTTTTTTGGAAATATTTATTTTTGGACCACCATTGTAGCGCGACTCTGATTTGATGATGCGTGGCAAACGATACAACTTTCTTTCGTCAAAGTTATTCAATATTTAGATGGATCTTTTTTCGTCACGAAAAAACGATCATCTTTAAAAAAAATCTTGGTAGGAAATGAAAGATCAATTTCCCTGTAGGAAAACGAGCTACGATATCAAATGTTTTTGTAAAAAGAGCTTTGACGTTTCGTTACTTAGTTGTAAATTTATCACGTGCAAATTTACAACTAAGTAACAGTACAACTAAGTTTACAGTCGAAAATTTATCTTATTAGGTTTTAGATAAATTTTCGACTAGTGGTCCCCGCACGGCTTTGCCTGCAGTAGGAAATTAAAGGATCATTTGGTTCGCCTGTATGTAGGGCCTGATTAAGGCATAGGCCTACTAGGCCTGGACCTGGGGCCCCATCTTCCTAAGGGGCCCCAAATTTTTAAAAAGCATATGCATAGCATTACAAAATCATGTATTTTTGTGAAAAATAATACAAAATCATCTTTTAGTAAATTTTATACATTATTTTAACATTATTTTGAGTTGACTTCAAGTGATAGAATACAGGGGGGGGGGGGGGCTCCAAAGCATTGTGGGCCTTAGGCCTCACTTTTAGTTAGTCGGGTCCTGCCTGTATGTTTAAAAATAATGGATGATGAATATCTCGCCAATTTGCTATGTTCATTTGCTCGCCCATGGTCGCATATGGTAGTTTGCTCGTCCACGTAATGGTAATTTGATAGTCCACGTTATGATAATTTGCTCGATAAAATGTTCTTAAAATTGGAATAGAAAAGGAACAAATCGAATTTTCGAAAAAAAATCTCTTTGAGATGCTCACCACCTACGAACTAATTTTTCTACGAACTAATTTTGTGCCAAATTTCATGAAAATCGGCCGAACAGTCTCAGGCGCTATGCGCGTAACAGACATCCAGATATCCAGATATACAGACTTTCAGCTTTATTATTAGTAAAGATCAATTTAATATCGTCTTGAATTCTTTATATTTCGTTGCCATTAGTTCTTTTGATTATTGTTGCTCTTTTTTTCCCCCAGAATGGCCACGTTGAAAAAGAAAATGTTAGAATGGTTAGAATGTTTTGATAGAATGCAAATGCGTTTTCATCCGTAGTTAGCATAAAATATTATTTTACATTATATGCAATTGAGAGTTCATTTCCTTCAAATAAAACTTTTTAAAAAATGGCTTCAATTTTGAAAGAAATGAATTTTTTTAATTTTTAAAATTAGAAAAGTGGAATGGAAGAGTCAAATAACTTCATATTACAAATCTTACACTTTTCTAAAGAGAAAAAAAAATTTCTCTCGAAACGTTAAAACACGTGTATGCATACTATTTACACAAAATAAGATATGAACTGCCACCATATGGGAAAAAGTTAATATTATTGCGCTGTAGTAAGTTATAACAACTTGTCAAATGAGGACATTTCCCAAAGCAAAACAAAGAAATATTGTTCCTGAGAAGAAATCTATCGCGAATACTATTATAGTAGATTCATCAATAAAAGTGCTGTGAAATTGGAACAGTGGAAATAGCAAACACGAAAAGAAAATTATCACAAACTTAAGGAAACAAAAAATCAAAAAACAAGGAAAACAAAACATAGACTGGCTTTAAAAATCCTCATATAAATAATAGCCGATGATCGAGTAACCCGCGTGTTTCAACAATGAAACTCGCGCCACGGCATGATCATTTGATAAGATGTTTTGGTAATGTTTGACATGCAGGGAAATGCTTTATTGTGACAAGACTGAACTCGAACCGGTCACAGTGTCACTTCAGTGGAATGAAGAAACGAAAAAAAGGTCAACAATGAACGCTATCTACTGGAGTTTAGGGTTAATCCAATGGAGTTAGAGTTACAATTTCAACTATCAAAAAATCACCAAACAGGCAATGGCTTTGTTCAAATGTAGAAGCCATTTTCAGACGTCATACCTTGATGGGCGATTTTCTAGTTACAAAATAGTACCAAATGTACTATATGGTATATGTTAAGATATAGTGATAAATTGAGCCATGATCTTGGCAATATTTGCCTCCTTTTTTGGGGGGGGGGGGCAATGGGGAAGGGTACTTGGCACTGAGTTGAGTTTGGATACCTTCATAGCAGTTTTGCAAAAGTATACCAACTCTCAAAATCGTTCCAAAAAAGGTAAAAAACATTGTCAGGATCCCAACTCAACTTATCAGAGCTACATTATACGCGACTTCTTATTTATTGGCTAAAATACTTAATACGTACTACTTAATATAATAATATATAATAACAATTTAACAATAATATATAATAACAATTTAACAATAATGTAACAACTTAAACACGGTTAGTGTAACAACAAGCCACATTGAGGGGTAAGTTGATACAAACTACAGTGAAACCTGTGCATAACGATACTGTCTACAACAATAAACCTGTCCTATAACGATATTTTCCTCGGTCCCAGCAAAATTTCAGCATGCATAATCCAACTGTCTATAACAATATTTTTTTAGGTCCCAACAGTATCGTTGTATAGACAAGGTTTTACTATATATGACTGTATACAATTTTTCACACATATATATACCTTTACGAACTATCTTTTTCAGTTGCAGTACAATTTAAAGCATAAAAAAGGATCGCGATAGTTATTTCGAAAAAAGTTATTAAAAAATTTCATAACAACTATCTCCGGTCTCCCCCACCTATTTTACGACTCTTGCATGGGGATGTAATAAACATATCCGATTACAAGAAAATTGAGTAACGAAATCTCTTGCACATCCTTCCGCGCGCATGACAGCGTCGAACAGTTCTACAACTGAGCCAATTAGTGTATTGAGCAATTAAAACCGGTGTCATAATTGAAACGGGAGAAAATCGAACGTTGAAAGTTGTCCATTTCGTCGAATCCCGTTTTATGAAGTTCGCGTGTTAGACAATATCCCAGACGTCTTAATTAGCCGATATCTTCTACTGAGATGCAAGAGGTCTTTCACTAGACCCTAACAACCATTAGGCCGAAGATACATTTTATTTCGACATCATTCGGTGTGGACGAACTCTTCCTGTTGAAGTACAATCAACGATGCACAACAATGAGCAATTAGTCCCTTTTGAAAAATTGGAGATCCCCAAAATTTTACTTTCTTTTATATCTAATATATAGAAGAAAGTATTGGATTCGTGTAAATTTTCGAATTTCGAAGGATTCGAACGTTTTGAGGTGTGCTGAGTCCATTTCAACCATTTTTGGAAAATGTCTGTCTCTGTGTGTGTATCACACCAGTTTTTTGTGGCCGCTCTACAGCAAAAACTACCGCATGAAAGCGTACTAAATTTGGTACACATATGTGCCCCTATGTGAACTTGTGCCCATTGGTTTTTGCCGCGAATTCCTCCAAGGGGGTGGAGCAATGGGACGTTTCTTGAGTTATGCGTGCCTGCTATTCCTCAAGAAGTAACTGGTGGAATCAAACAAAATTTGGTCCATACGTTACCCTTAACAGGTACAGGTGCTGATTCAATTTTGGTGTCAATAGCTCAAACGGGTGTGGAGCTATAGAACATTTTTTGTCCTCAATTGTGACTTGGGATGGTCGTCAAGTTTTGGCATGTGTAATTTTGTTTTTGTTTGGGAATATTGCTTCCTCGTTAAGCATGGGGAGGGATCAGAATTATAAGAAAGATATAGACGAAAGTTTCGTGATGGCCACAACATACTAGTTATTTTCTGTGGACCCATTGCTGATTTTTTTTTCTATTTTTCGTAGACACTATACAGGCGTTCCTCGTTTCTACAACGCGGTTCGAACGCGGTCACTGTACCAAATTTGCGATTATTATAACACGGTTTTAACAATACACTGTACGAAACTCGAGTTCTATACTTCATGGTTTTGATGCAACTCGAATGTTATCTTTAAAAAAGATGAAATTTCATTTTTGTTTAATACATTCTGTTAATGTTTGATAACTCTAATAAGTTTTTACTTTGTTTTTATGAAACTTGGTTTCGATATAACACGGTACACATCCCTTGATTTACATTATTTCTAATTCTCGTATAACACGATTTCAATACAACACGTGGAACACGGTTTCAATATAACACGATAAATCTTAACCTGATTTTTCTCATGCACATACATAATTAGTTTTAAAACTAAGTAAAAATGTTATTTTTAAAAAAGTCTCGTATAACACGGTTTCGATACTACACGGAACGAATTAAACCGTGTTATGCGAGGGACACCTGTACCTAGGACTAGTTCCAAAATTAGTTGAGAGGTGTAACTTTATTTTTTTTTTTTAAGTCTTTCAAAAGAAGAGTAATCAGACGGTAAAATTTTAACAAGAAGGTAAATTCTGATACTATCGGGTAAAAGTAGAATGAAGGGAGTTGTCCCGGAAGAAATTAGAAATTTGCAGAACAGTGAACGCTTACAATGAGGGTTTTGGACAGCATTACAAGTTGTCCATTTTGTCGAATCCCGCTTTATGAAGTTCGCTTGTTGGACAAATCCCGAACGTCTCAATTGGACGATTTCTTCCACGAAGGTCTTTCATTGAACCCTAACAACCATTAGACTGAAGATACATATATTTCTACATCATTTTGTGTGGAGGAAACTTTCTTGTTGAAGTCCGAGCAGGGCCCCGACTAACTGAAAGTGAGACCCAAGGCCCACGATGCTTTGGAAGCCCCCCTCTGTATTCTATCATTTTAAGTCAACGAAAAATAATGTTTAGCAGTATTTAAAAGAGGTATGTCTTCAATTAATAAATCATTAATTTTTGTTATTTTCACAAAAATACATGATTTTAAGATGCTATGAACAAGTTTCTGAAAACTTTGGGACCCCTTAGAAAGATTGGGCCCCAGGCCCAGGTCTAATTGGCCTATGCGGTAATCAGGCCTTGATTCCGAGCACAACATTGCGCAATTAGCCCATTTCGAACTTCGAAAATCCCAAAATTATTACGCTCTGTGGCCCCTTGCCGATTTTTTCTATTTTTCGTAAACCACCTAACTAGGACAAGTTCCAAGATTAGTTAAGCAGTGTAACATTTATATTCGAGCGTTCCAAAAGAGAAGGAATCAGCTGGTAAAATTTTGCGACGCTTTAAAATCAAAAGATGAAAATGAAATCGTTACGGAACAAATTAGAAATTGCCTAACAGTAAATGCCTACATTGAAGGTTTTGGAATACAGGCGTCCCTCGTATAACACGATACTTCTACAACACGGTTTCGATATTACACGGTACCAAATTTGCGACTATTATAACAAGGTTTCGATATTACACCCGATACGAAACTTGAATTCAATACTTCATGGTTTTGACATAATTCGAATGTTATAGTTAAGGACGGAATTTCATTTTTCTTTAAAACATTCTGTTAATGTTTGATAAATCTAATACTGTGTGACCATCGATTACATGGAAAGGCTAATATCCGGTTTATAGGCGGAAATGGACGTTTCTATTAGTTTATAGGGATGTTAGTTGGTTTGTTTCTGATGTTAAGTTTTGCCTCTCTATTATTTAACCCCAGTTTTGTAAAAATGAAAATTTTGCTCACGGAAATATTTTTTAAATCTGAAGTATATTCGATCTATATTCTCCCGGCAAAAATTAATTGATTGATTTATTCACAACAACGTTTTGAGCTTACCATTTTGCTCTTACATTCCTGAACGAAATGAAAAATATTTTCTTTTCTTTTTGTTGTTTCCATGGTAATTATTTTTGTTTTCCCTTTTTTTATTTTTGAGAATGCAATAAATGAATAAGGCACTAGTGACATTATAAAATGCGTGCATAAAAAAAAAAAAAAAAAATCCCATCGTTATTTTCCCTTCTCCCTTACTAGATTCATTCAGATGGCATAGTCTTTACTTGGCAAATTGCCACATTACATACAATCCACGGTTAAACAGCAGGTTTTTACTTTGTTTTTATGAAACTTGGTTTCGATACAACACGGTACACATCCCTTGATTTACGTTATTTCTAAGTCTCGTATAACACGGTTTCGATATAACACGGAACACGGTTTCGATATAACACGATACATCTTAACCTGATTTTTCTCATGCACATACATAATTAGTATTGAAAATAAGTAAAAATGTTATTTTTAAAAAAGTCTCGTATAACACGGTTTCGATACTACACGGAACGAATTAACCGTGTTATACCAGAGACGCCTGTACTTTGAAAGTTTTCCATTTCGTTGAATCCATTATTGCGTACTTCGCGTGTTGGACAAAATCCCAGACGTCTCAATTAGTCGCTATCTTCAGCTAGGATGCACGAGGTCTTTCACTGGAACCTAACAACTATTAGGCCGAAGAGACACTCATTTCGACATCATTCGGTGTTGGCGATCCCTCTCTGCTCGAGTCTTCTTAACAAAGCACAACAATGCGCAATTAGTCCCTTTCGATCACACTGATGATCTTCGATTCTGTCCGATCCATCAAAATAGTTTAATTGCCAGAGGACTTGTGCTGGATGCAACATCACAGTCGAACAATTTCCTTTTTATTTTCTGTAATTTCAGAACGAAAGAATAGAGCGCTTATCACATTTGTATCTTCGATGAGTTAGACGTTATGATTAGGAGTTATTAGGGTGCAATTTCACAATGAGGAATATTTGGATCGTCTGTAAGCGAGAAATTTTGATGGCATAATTTCAGAAAAGGAAATACAGTAGACGCCGGTTAATTGAATGAGTGGTTAATTGAATCAACTGTTTTATTGAAATCAAATTGTCAAACAGAACAAAATACAACTGCATTGAATTAGTCGCTTTATGGAATCAAAACTGTTTAGAACAAATATGGCGGCCACTGTACAACGATAGCTGTAACCTTCCAGTAATTACATTTGAATAGTTTTTCACTGATTTTTCGATACTGATGATTTTATGATCTAGTTCGAATTCGAACATATTTTAGAGTTTTCAAGGTGTTTTGCTATAAATTTGCAACAAGCAAGCATTCCCTCCGTTCCCCACCAGTACCCGACTAGCTTCAAAAATCTTGAGTTCGCACTCTTAGACTTCGCACTATTTTGCAATTATTCTACCATCAGTTTTCCAGAAAGATCAGCTTGCTTTCTAATAAATTTTCGGTGCCCAAGTAAGATTGTTTTATGCGACTATTGGCCGAAGAGTTCTGACATAACGGAGCGTGGCTTAAGAGTGTACGAACCCTGGATTTCTGAAACCAATTTGGTACTGATAAGGAAAGGAGGGAATGTATGGTAAGTAAATGATATTGATAGATAGCTTGGCACCTGGAAATCTCTGGAAAATATTTTAATCTTTATCTTCTTTATCTTTATTATTAGTATTATCTTCTTTATCTTTATTATTAGTATTATCTTCTTTATCTTCTTTATTAATAATAAAGCTGAAAGTCTCTCTGTCTGGAGGATGTCTGTAGGATGTCTGGATCTCTGTGCGCGCATAGCGCCTAGACCGTTCGGCCAATTTTCATGAAATTTGGCACAAAGTTAGTTTGTACCATGGGAGTGTGCACCTCGAAGCGATTTTTTGAAAATTCGATGTGGTTCTTTTTCTATTCCAATTTTAAGAACAAAAATATCATAAGATGGATGAGTAAATTACGAAATTATCATAACGTGGAACCGTAACATGAGCACAAGCCAATTGGCGAGATACGAAATTATCATAAGGTGGAACTGTAATATGGGTACAAGCCAATTGGCGAGAAAATTCACCATACATTATTTACGAAATTATCATAACGTGGAAGCGCAACATGGGCATAAGCCAATTGGCGAGATACGAAATTATTATAACGTGGAACCGTAACATGGGTACAAGCCAACTGGCGAGAAAATTCACCATACATTATTTGTAAATATACAGGCGGACCAAAAGACCTTTTAATTTTTCTATTACGGGCAAAGCCGTGCGGGGTACCACTAGTTACTAATAATAAAGCTGAAAGTCTCTCTGTCTGGATCTCTGTGACGCGCACAGCGCCTAGACCGTTCGGCCGATTTTCATGAAATTTGGCACGGAATTAGTTCGTGGTATGAGGGTGTGCACCTGGAAGCGATTTTTCAAAAATTCAATTTTGTTATTTTTCTTTTCCATTTTTAAGAACATTTTAGCGAGCAAATTATCACAACGTGGACGAGTAAATTACTAAATTATCGTAACGTGGAATAGTAACATTGGCGAGCAAATAGCCATAGCGAATTGGCAAGAAATTCATCATTCATTATTTGTAAATATACAGGCGAACCTTTTAATTTTCTACCACGGACAAAGTCGTGCGGACCATAGTGATACAATAAAATCATCAGTGTCAATATTTAGTATAAAAGGATTCAGATGTAGCAACTAGCTTGAGACGATGCTTGACCTAAGTTTTGGACGCGGGGGGGGGGGGGCTATTTCTTTTAAAATAACTTGATATCATTTCGCAAATACATTTACTGTTTTGCTAAAAGTTGAATTTTTAGGAGGTAGGTTCAAAAAAGAAATCAAAAATAATATCTATTTTCAGGTAAGTAGCATTACTTTTGTATCGTATTAAAAGCTCTAAAACAAGCCTGAAAATTCCTGAAAATAAATGGTGTATTTTCAGGAATGTTCATGCTATTCAATATTTATGAAATTTTTGAGCTGACTGAATTTTAGAAGAAAAAGCAATAGATCGGGAGATATTTGCTTCGTATCACTAAACTGGAACTAAAGATTGAATAATACTAACATGAATCAGATGGTTAATCCCGGGTTTTGTTGCAATGGGTCGAACGAAAGGTTCAAAACGAAATTCGTCAGGCGATGGGACTCATAGAACAGTTGAATCGATTATTTCAGAAAGGGAATAAGTCCTACCGTAGGACTTACGCCCTTTCTGAAATAATCGATTCAGTTGCAGGTGAACCTCCATAATTAATTTACAAACATGCATCCGAATGTTTTTAAAGGAAGATCTATATCTATACATATAATAATAAAATAAGATGTTTGTGTGTGTGGCGCGCTTCCCGGGAAAACGGCAAGGCCTAGAAAGATGAAATTTGGTATACAGGTGCTGTTTTTGCCGAAGATGTGCACCTCGGGCTTTTATTTTTTGACATTTTAATTAGAAAAAAAGTTATTTAATGTTTTATGTGTTTTTTTTGCACTTTTTAGTACGTTTTACCTCGCAGACCCCGAAACAATCGCACCACACAAATATTTTTTGTACTGTAGTGTAGGAAGTTTAAGTTTAAATATGATGAATGAAAAAAATTTGAAGACAGAGCAATTTTTGTATTTTTTACGAATTTTAGAAAAAACCTTTAATTTGAAGTTTTTCCCGGGTTTTATTTTTTTCTAATATCATCCTGCGAGAAGTATCAAAGCCTCATTTCTAAAATTTAAGTTGGTAATAGTAAAAACATTTCGCCCTCTTCAGAAGAAAAAGTTCTTAAGAATAAGCAATATTTTTTTTTTTACAATTTTTTTAAGCAGAACACATCATGTCTTTCCACGCATCGGTCGAAAAAAGGTTCTTCATTCCTTTATGCCTCTGACGTCACTACTTGGATTTCGATTCGATATTTACGACGGAATCTTAATCGCAAACAATGTTAATCTTTTTTTTTTTTTTTTTACTATATAGCTTACTTCTACATTTTATGACGTGATGACCACGTGTTTTTCCGACAGCGCTTGCTTTTTTTCTTTCCTTTTTTTGTTTTATTTAGGGATTGCATTTATTTCTTTTTCCATCCCCCCCCACCCCCAAGCTGGACGTTTTATTCTATCTGTAAAACGAAACATTTCATAGTTGTGCGCATTTAATTCAATAAAAACAGCGAGATTTTCTTTTCTTTGTCAAACGCTACTTTTTGCACACTACGGAGAATTTTGGAGATAACTTGTTTTTGCTCAAATTAAATTTAAAAAACGGTTTTTTGAGTGATCTTTGTTTTTATTATGAAATGGGCGGGGAGGTTAAAATAAATAGAGGTGGATCGTAAAGGTAGATAGCCGCCGAAGGCGGCAATCTTGCCATAAAAATGTGAATGGCACAAAAAAAAATAGAGATGGATTGATTAATACTGCTGCCAAATTTATTTAAACAGCCGCCGAAGGCGGCAAACGCTAATTAAAAAGGTAAAGTTAGCCAAACAGCCGCCGTAGGTGGCTGCTTGCATAAAAGGCGAATGGCGTAAGAAGTCGAACCAGCTGGTCGCCGCAGGCGGCTAAGTAATAAAAAACTAAAGTAGCTCACTAATGCCTAACAATTGCGTTGGGGATGGTTATCACTTGCTTTAGTTTCAGCTAACATTAGAAATCTACAATAGATGTCATAACCTAAACATTTTTATTCGCAGGATAGAACGCTTTACTACTAAACTTTCGAATACTGTCTATTAGCTTGATTTTTTAATGATTTGTTTCATTACTTTATTTTTTCTCGTATTTTTCACCCCCCCCCCCCCATCATAAACGTCTATCTATCCAATGTTGACTGAGATTTTTCTCCATTCTATAACTAAACACATACTGTCTGTTCTCGAACTCCGCGACTAGCAGCTGCGAACGGTACCAATTGAAAAAGGGGTGATGGTTTAAAGATGCTCACTTCCCGATGCATTCAGTTTTTGCTTGCTCGTTACTTCCCTCTTGCTATCACCCCTGTTTTGATAAAATCAGAAGAGACCTGACGCATGCGCAAATTCGAGTAAGGTTTCGCGTTAAAAGATCGGACAGTATATTGTACGTGTATACATTGGTGCAGTTGAACATTTTTTTTTTCTTTTCATTTCACTTTGTGACTCGTTATTTCACTCTGCCCCAGCCCACATTTCCCTATTTTGAAACCAATTTACATTAAATTTGCGTTATATTCACAACATCCCAATAACAAACCAAATATTTCGTCCATCTGCAGCAATGCATGTCCGCCCGTATGTGCCAAAACCTATTTATGATTTTATCAGATATTCAGTGCGATGTATCTATGAAAGAAAAGTACAAGAGATAATTACTGTTTCCCGTCAATTCGACCTGATTGGAGTCAAAAAGACACCTTGTCTTCCACACTTGACATAAATGGTGAGCCCGAAGCGTTTGATCGACCTTCTAAGTGGAGAAAGAAATCTCGATTTAAATGCCCTCATTTCGGTCCATTATTAAGGGTGAAAAGACAAGATTGCCTGGATGATGTTTCAGCTCAAATGGATCTGAAGTCTAACAGAAAATGGGGTTCCAAGTGAATACGAAAGAGTTTCTTCACGAAAAGGTTTCGGTTCCAGTGACCCGGAAACTTACATGATGCGGCATTTTGTCTGCCTAAAGGGCTGAGTTGTTTTTTTTTTTTCCCCCGTGGAATTGTTGTAACAAAGCGATGGTTGGGAAAATAGCACTTTTGTATGATCAATCAGGTTGGAAGCACTATTTACAGAAGATACGTTTTCAATAAAGTGGCACTGGAATGTAACATGTTCGTAATTGCTACGTCAATTTTGATGCAATAAACTTTGTTAAAAATTTATTGAGCTGAATAAAAATTTAAATTTTCGGTTTCATTCAAAATTAAAGACACTGTGAAAAGAACGACATAAAATTAGTTTCAAATCAATTCGTAAAAGCAATTGAGGTCAATATTTTTTTAAACTGAACAAAAAAAAACATTTGTATTCAAAATGTTTGTTTTTATTCTTTATTTATTTTAAATTTATTTATTTATTTATTTATTTTTATAATTTATAGATTTTTTAAATTTTTATTTATTTATTTTAATTGTTTTTTTTGGGGGGGGGGGGGGTAAAAACTTAGAGAAGAACACAAAAAATAAGAAAACTTTCATCGAATTAAAACCCAGAAAGAACTTATCTTGAACTCTTTGTTCTAAACAAACTCCTTATTTGTCACATTTTCAGTCTGAAGAGCTAAAAAAGGTAACTAATTAAATACAGTCGAAATAATTACTTTAATTTTATTGAAAATCAATAAAAAATTAAACTTGCAATAGCTTTACATGTTCATTAAGTGTATATACCTAATAATTAAATTAATATTGTCAAGATTTTAAAAATAAATTTTACTAATGTAGGTTGAGCAAGAAAATTGCAGACGATTTTATAATCTTCAATTTGAAATATTTCAATTTAAAAGGGTAATAGTAGGTGAAATTATCTGAAACCCAGTGGCGCCGACTCCATGGGGCCTGAGGGGGCCCGAGCCCCCTCAAAAATATTTTTGAGGGGGCAGAGCCCCCCCCCCCCCAATAAATCAAGAAAATTATTAATTATATTATACTTTCTAAACTCATCCCAAAATCCCAAAGGAGTACTACAATGCACTTTATATTGAGGTTTGTTAAATGGTACAATCTTGCATTATCGTGCGGTTTACATCAACTGGACTCAGACAGGTCATTGTATTGAACAAGAGTGCTTGCTTTTTTTAAACAGAGGTGAAACAAATTTTGAAAAATCAACTGAGTTTTTCAAAAAGGGACTAGACATTGAGAGATTGTGTTTATACTCGAATACGTTAGCCGATATCACTAATGAAGAAACAACTGGTCTTAAAAGACATGCGTAAATTAAATTACCTTTTTACGAAAATACTGTGAGTGTTTGTATATATTTATTTCTTTTTTTCAAAGCCAAAAAATATGTGTCAGGCTCGTCGAGTTTTCGGGGTTCTAATGTTGATTATATGACTTTAAAATACTTAAAAAAAAAAACTTTAAAACTCACTATTTTTCATTTCAAATTTAGAAATTTTCCCGCAGTATGACCCCCTCCCCCCGGTTTCTCCCTCCCTCCATTTTTTTTTTAAGTCGGCGTCTCTGGGAGTGCCCTTCCATTCAAGTCAAATGTCCTGCCTTATATCAATGCCTAGCGCCGCACTGCACGACTTCCCATAAAATAGAACACAAAAACTCTTACTAAGACAAGTGACATGATTTAGTTGAACCAGAAAATTTGTAAAACATTTTTTAGATTGTTTTACTTCGAAAACGCCATATCACATGCTGTTTGTTTGTTAAAATTATACACACCAGAAAATATGGCATTTTCAAGGTAAAAAATCTGACCTTTATTTGGGGTGGGGGGATCTCCAAGGGATTGCATAACCCCCTAAACCCCCGGTGATGTCTGGCCCCCCCAATAATTTTTGCAAGTCGGCGCCCCCTGCTGAAACCTGATGCCTAAAATTTTGAGAATTAATTCGACAAATAGTTTTTATATTAACTTGTTTACTTCCTCTTCACATAAGTCATAGATTGTTTTCAAAAATTGCCCTTTAACTTCAAAAACTTCAATCAACTTTAAAAAAGCCGGAATTGATGGATAAAGATCAGTTGGATGCTAAGAAATCAAAAGAGACATGAGATCTATGGCAGGAATAATCACGAAATCAACAAATCTAAAATCTAAATATCTAAATATCACGAACCCAAAATCTAAATATCACGAACCCCTCCCCCCCCCCCCCCCCCCCCCCACCCCCAAGAAAACAAGAGCCCCTTCCAAAAAAAGTGAGAAAAATACCCGTCGAAACACCGCTCCTTCCCTTTAAAAATTTCAATGGCGCACTCTGCGCCTTGGACCCCCCCCCCCCCTCTAGGTGGGCACCCCTATCTATGGTAAGATTGATGTTGGCATCGAAAACATAAGCTCGCTTACTTCTGGACGTTGTTTACTTCGTTCCAGAGGGAAATAAGTCTAAATTCTGATTCAGATTAGCAAATTTCCATATCTAAGCATATGTCATCTCTTCGCCTCTCAGTAACAATGGAAAAAACTTATAACTTCGAGCTGAAAACAAGACCAAAAACAGAAACAATCGCCTGAATTTCGCTCACAAAAGAATGAGGGGATTTCGTCTTCGGGTGACCTGAAATCTTTTTATGGAATGCTGAAAAGGAAGAATGCTGGGATTCGCGTGCGACGCTTTTGTCGCCGTGTGCTTGGAACAAATCTCGCCTGACACAATGAGCAGCAGAATAATGCCCACCACACTGAAGTTATACTTATCTGCCATAAGGGTTCGATGGCAACGAGCTTCACCGGAAGTATTCCGAAAAATGAGATGGCAATCAACTTGTGAATTATACCTGCCGACAGCTTTTTCTTTTTTCCTTTCATTTTTTTTTTTTTTCTTCTTTGATTTCTTCAATAATTTGCTCAATCTTTAAAACTTGGACAATGCAATGAGCTGAATTAGTGGTGCCCAACCTTTTTCTACTCGAGGGAAGCACCTAGGGGCACTGAGGTGTTTCAAAAATAGATGTAAAAAAAAAATAATAATAACTCTAATTTAAAATCAGAAACTTTGAATTCAAATTATGTTTTTCGCAATCACGAGTTGCGACAAGACTACTGGTTAGAGTTATTGTTTCTATAAATGGCTCCCCCGCCCAAGCATATCCCTCCTCCTGAATGCTTACGTGCATATAGTTGTGTGCGTGTGTGTGTAGGCTTATGTGTGTGTACGTAGGCGTGTGTATGTGTGTAAAGGCCTCCGTGTGCGCGTAGGCGACTGTGTATGCGCATGCGTGTGTAGGACATGGACGCCACTGCCCAGCAAAAGTGGATTCCGGGGGACAGTGGTCAGGACCAGCCGCGCCGCCGCCGGTGGACTGTGGTGCTGCACAGTGGCGTAGCCATGGGGGAGGATAGGGGGGTTAGAACCCCCCCCCCCATGAGCCCCAAAAATTTATATATATATATATATATATATATATATATATATATATATGTGTGTGTGTGTGTGTGTGTGTGTATGTGTGTGTGTATGTGTGTGTGTGTGTGTGTATGTGTGTGTGTGTGTAAACTCGAGGGCATAGCTTTACTTTAAACTTCAGAAAAAATTAACCCCCCCTAAGGATTTTTTCTCGCTACGCCACTGGTGCTGCAGGCCTGGTCCAAGCTGAAAAAGGAACCGGAACATCAAGGACTGTCAAGTGAGGACAATAAGCAATCGTGATTGCTCAAAAAAAGTTTCTCCTAGATAACGGGACACCCCTCAATATTTTTAGATTTGTAGATAAAAATATACTGGAAGAATTTCAGCTTTCTATTTCAACTGAAAGAGGGTGCTCAACCCCCCCCCCCCCAAACTTCATAAGTATGGGGAGGGAGGTTGAAAAAATACATTGAAATGAAAAAAACAACTCTACATATTATAATAAACACGAGTAATATGCATATACATTGCAATAAAATAATTATTTACGAAAAAAAAGCTGAGGAAATTAAATGTTTCTAAATTTGTGACATTTTCTATGCTACGGCTTATGTTAAATTGAGGGGTCATTGAGCATCCTCTTAAAATTTGAGTAAGAAGCTAAAACTTTTAGTTAGGGGGGTTCTTGCTTTAGGGGGGATCTTTGCGATATTTAGGGCGGGGTGCGCCCTTGCCCTTGGGGGGGGGGGAGCATTCTTGGCAATTTCATTCTATAAGTTATTTATTGAGTTTCTTAATAGATTTGGATGATATATTTACAGTGAACTTTTTACAGTGCAATCAAAATAAATTGCAGCGGGTCAGATTGTTAGTGCTCACTGGCTGGCGTTGGAGCAGTGATTCAGAGATCCTTCAAGAGCATCAACATCAAATTTTAAGGGCAGGCAGTCGAGTTTTAAGCATATTTTTGCAAATACTTTGAAGATTTTTGTTATTTGAGAAAGTCTTAGTGATTTCAGGAACGTCAGATGACACGTGACTTATTACGTAAAAACAATTAGCAGTTACAAATTTCCAGATTGTAAGCACAACCCGTATGTTTGCTTAGGGTGGGTCAAAAATAAATGTTAAAAAAAATGTTTATCCTAGATAACAGGACAGCCCTCAATATTTTTAGACTTGTGGATAGTAATACACTGGAAGAATTTTAGCTTCCTATTTCAACTGAAAAAGGGTGCTCAACCCCTCCTCCCCCCAAACTTCAGTGTATTTTTTAACCCCCTGCCCATATTTATGAACTGTAAAAACAATGCTACAGATTATAATATACACAAGTAATATGCATATACATTGCAATATACAGTGAAACCTGTGAATAACGATACTGTCTATAACGATAATCTGTCTATTACGATATTTTTTTTAAAGTACCAACAGTATCATTGTAGACAGGTTTTACTGTAATAATTATTTACAAAAAACCAGCTGGGGAAATTAAATGTTTCTAAATTTGCGGCTTTTTCTATGCTACGGCCACTATTAAATTAAGGGATCATTGGGTACCCTCTTAAAATTTGAGCAAGAAGCTAAAACTTTTACAGCATACTATTAGTAAATCTAAAAAAAATAGAAGGTGTCCTTGACTCTAGCTGAAAAAAAGTTTTTTTGAATTATCCTAATATCTGCTACTTAGAGATGGGGCGGAATTTCAATGCTGTAACGACGAAACAAAATGAATAAAGGATTGTATCTTCTTTACTTAACTTCGTTTGTTTGAAGTACCTTCTTTATCCGTGAATGTAACTTCTCACCTTTTTCCGACCCGAAATTGAACGATTAGCCTGAAATATTCCTCAAACGATACAGAATATCTTTATCAACGTCTAAATCTCAATCCACCCATACATAATCAAGAACATCAGCACCATTTCCACAAAACAAAACATTGATCTTAAGCTATGAAAAACATCAGCATCCTGGACTTAAGAAGGTTCAAATTCGAATGAAGCCATTTTGAAGATGGGAGGTTTCGATAAAGGACTTACTGCCGTAATTTCCCTAGTTCACATCATTAACGTTTTTTTTTTTTTATCTTTCTGCAAGAAAACAGTTAAAATGAATTTCATAATCACATTCAAATTCTCAAAATCAACATTCATCTGCGAAGACTGCGACTTTGAACTTCGTTCGTGTATGGACGATAAATAGTTTGTTCTACAAATCTTTATCTTGCATAAATGGATCGAACTAATTTGATCTTTGAGTCAGTCTGACATTCTACTGTTGTTTTAGGTTTTAAGCAACACAAAAATGAAGTAAAATAAAAAAAAATTGTGCAGATTGTATTGACGTCGATATAATTCCCACTCGAAGCAATAAATAAAATTTAAATTATTGTTACAAATTCTGTAAATAGTAATTAAACTTAATTTGGCGTTTATTAAATTATCTTTCATCTAAAATTATTGTAGTAACGTAACCTGTAAATAGTTTCGTGTAATGAATATACAGTCCCCGTCCATTCTACTGAAGTATACGTGTCCCCTATTTCTCATTGATAAGGTTTGTGAATGAATTTAAAAAAAAATAGAAGGAAACTTCGGGAATCTTGTGGAATATTTGAGAGGTCTCTTTCGAGATTTATAAATAGCCACGGCCGACGGCGGGCGTCAGTCTCGATTGAGAAGTTGTACTGAGAGTGTATTAGCTTTGTTTATTGCGAGGCATTTCGCTGTGTTGTTTTGCGTATTTGGATGTAAATACGTGTGTAACCGTTGAGTTTACTGTGTTGATTGATATTTGCTTAACTGCTGATGATTAATTTAGCAGTTGTTAACGATCTTTCCTGTACATAGTGTAAATAAATCTCCTGCGTTTTCTTAAGAACTGTGTCGTCATTTAAAGAAAGTTGGAAGTCGCACCGGATTCGTAACATTATGCATGTTATTAAACCAAACGGCTGATAACACTGGTGAAGAAAATTCTAGTTGCATTTGGGTCATTCTCCAAAAAGTGTAACTTTTAAGTCACACGCACTTTACAGTAAAAGCTTTAAAGAATAGTTCATTTAACAATATATTTTACATTCCCCATAAATGTATCCATTTAAATCTCTCAACATTTTTTGAAAAAATAAATAAATAAATATTTTTTTGCTTCACAACATGTGAATTCTCACCTCCGTGGCATGTCACACACCTGGTGTAGCTCATAATGATGCTTAATAACTTGTTTACATAAAACAATGAACTTATTTTTTATAACTTTTTTCTTCACAAGTGTCTCAAGCACCAAATGCTCAAGTGTATTTAAATTTTTTCTATTGTGATTTAATTCATTGTAGCAGAATATTGAGGTCTGTCACACAATAAATTCTCACCTCCGTTACCTGAACTCAAAATGCCATTCCTAATTAACACGTGGCAGTAATGACCTCGATTTTTATTTTCCATGATACAAGGACCCCCCTTGTTTATTTTCAGCCATAGTTGAAGTTGTGAGATTTTTGTCGAAAAACAAGAAGATAGATTTTGCTTTAAAAATTTACTATGGTTATTTATGATCCGACAGAACTTACAAGCCGTGAGTTACACTACCACTATACCCCATCAGTTTCTACAAACAAACATCTTTTCTTTTTTCTATTAGACAAATGGGGTCGTTTCCGAAATTTTATTTTTTTTTTATTTATTTTATTTTTTTTTTTTTTTTTGAGCAATCACATTGCTTATTGTTCTCACTTGAAGAGTTTTGATGCCCTAGGATTTTATTTTCCCCCGCCTCCCTCTGCAGCATCACCGTCGACCGACCTAACGATGCTGCTCCTCTAACGAAGACCGTCTCCAGGTTACGCCCATATCCTACGCACACACACACCTACACACGCTCCTACACACACACACTCATGCCTGCACACATATACAAACACACACACCTACATACACACACACTCGTGATTGCGAAAAACATAATTTGAATTCATGAGGTCAAAATTGAAATTATTATTATTATTATTTTTTTTTTTTTTTTTGAAAGTGCATACTTAAAAAAAAACCTAGGATCTAACCATTTTTCAAATAATTCGACTAAGTTTAATATTTAAAGAAAAAAGGTATTTTAATCGGTGCGCTTTTATTGTTTACGCTTCAGCAGATGATATCATAAATGACGAAATGCCATTCACAGAGCACAATATTTAATTCACTTCTTTACTCACATGTACTGGCAACGGTATGGTGGATAGCAATCGTAGAGCGTAGTATTTAATTCGCTTCTTGATTATCATAACGGGGAAACGTGGTAGACAGATGTGCCAAAGTCAGGGGTGGCCACCTACAGGACTGCGCCATTGAATTTTTTAGTGGGGTTGTTTTGAGGGGTATTTTTCTCAATTGGAGGGAGGCTCTTGCTTTTGGAGGGTCTTTGATATTTAGAGGGGTGCGCCTTTACTCTAAGGGGGGTAGGTACCCCTGCCAAAGTACATCATTTGTGACGTCATAAAGACCACGCCTTATTTTCAAAAGCGGACATTTCAAAAAATTAAACATGAAGCGTAGGGAAAATGAAAGTTTTTTCCTCGCTCCATGTTATTATTATTATTATTATTATTATTATTATTATTATTATTATTATTACTTATTCGATCAATTTCAGTGACTTAAAATAGTACTTCTGACTGTTTTAACTGAAGGAAACAACCCCATTGTAGTACTTTTACGTTTAAGTCGAATTTTAGGAAGAAAGTAGTTGCTTCGAAGTGTCTGCTTAGTAGGTATGTCAGTTAAAGAATTCAGGGGTGCATTCAGTTGGAACGAAAACACACCGTTCTGTAATTTGTAACAAGCATTTTACAGTATGATTACGTTCAATCAATTTATCCGCTCGATAGACCATGTGAACGTCTACTTCCGAAAAGCCCGCCTTCGGCTTCGGTTATGCTCCATGACATTCAGTCGACCTTCACTTCAATTTTGTAGGCGAAAATTTCTTTTAGTTAAATTTCATTGTTCTATTTTTTATAATTTTACCTTTTCCATTTGTGTTAAATTTTGAAACAGGTGTAAATTAAATGCTTTATATGCTTCATACGGTGTAATCTTGCATGAAATACACCGCCAGCTCAGTCATTCCAGCCGAGGACTGCAGTTTCGTGCTTATTAGCACTCTAGTCTGGCAAAGCAAGTGACTGAGCTGGAGGTGGAAAACCTCTTAAGGAAGCCAAGAGTGCCAAACAAACTGGTCGCTAATATAGAATTAGCACTGATCCAGACGAGTGACCGAAGCAATGGTTACCGCTTTTGGCGGTAACTTACTGAATATACCTGCCTTGCCTTCAATCTTCGACTTGAAGCGAACCATTGCTTCGGTCACTCGTCTAGTCAGTGCTAATTCTATATTAGCTACCAATTTGTTTGGCACTCTTTACTTCCTTAAGAGGTTTTCCACCTCCAGCTCAGTCACTTCCTATGCCGGGCTGATGGGTGCTAATAAGCACGAAACTGCAGTCCTCGGCTGAATGACTGAGCTGTCGGTGTATTTCATGTATTTCTGCCTTGTCCCTGGCTATAGGAGGTAAATTACTAAAAATAAGGTGTAATCTTGCTAAATTTGACATTCGAAGCTCTTAGAAGCAAAGAGGTGTAAGTGCCAAAATTTAAACTAAGGAGAAAACTAGTGAAAATAATTGAGAGTTGCAGGCACTCTCTTGTAGCAGCTTACCAAAAGAAGCTGTAAAGAGCAAAGGGTGATGGATAGCTTTAAGAAGGCTATTGATCTTCACTGGGGATTGGTAAATTGGTTAGGACCAGCCTAAGCTGGGCCCAGAGCCTGTTGCTGCTCATCACTTTTGTACTTGTATTTGAATTATTTAGTTGAACTCTGGCAAACTTTCAAAAGCATATAATAAATTCAACTAAGCTTTGCTTCATTGAAATTTTTTTAGAAAGCTCTATCTTCATTTTATTACGGTTAATAGACTAAAATGGACACCAAACGTTTGAAACCGAATGCTTTAAAATTTATCTTGATTGTTGCTTAGGGTGGTTTAAAAATACATGCAAAAAAAAAAAAAATTCTCCTAGATAACAGGACACCCCTCAATATTTTTAGACTTGTGGATAGTAATATACTGGAAGAATTTACCTTCCTATTTCAACTGGGAGAGGGTGCTCAACCGCCTCCCCCAAATTTTATAAGTATGGGGAAGGGGGTTAAAAAAATACACTGAACAGAAAAAACAATGCTACATATTATAATATATACGAGTAATGTGCATATGCATTCCACAAAGTTTGGAGTTGCATTTCGCAAAGTTTGGAGTTGCATTTCGCAAAGTTTGGAGTTGCATTTCGCAAAGTTTGGAGTTGCATTTCGCAAAGTTTGGAGTTGCATTTCGCAAAGTTTGGAGTTGCATTTCGCAAAGTTTGGAGTTGCATTTCGCAAAGTTTGGAGTTGCATTCGGCAAAAATATCATCATTTGGAAAGATGGGAATTTCCGTCCCCCAAAAAATCTAAGTTTGGGGCGCCCGTTTAACCCTGTTTGCCATATACGGGGAGCACTTATTCACTTTTCAAATGTTAGTTTTATCATTTCTGAAGCTTGACAACAAACGTAAGGACTAAACCTAGCATTCAGCGTAGTTCTTTTTCAACCTAAACGTAGACAGAAAGTTGTCAAGCTTCAAAAATAACAAGAAGTTCCGTCTAGAACTAAACGAGCCTACTTTCCCGTATACCCATACTACTTTCTAGTACCTGATCAATATTCTCAAAAATAGCTAAAATCGCAAATTGTTTCAAGCATATTTTTTTAATATTTTAAGCTGATTTCTAGAAATAAAATATTCCTCACTCATCTAAAAAATTAGAAACGTAAAAAAATAAATAAATAAACGAAATTGAACGGAAAATTGTTCAAATCAAAAAGATATTTTATCTACAAGTTTTTCATCAAAAGCTTTACAAAGTTTGTTTGAAGCAAATTCGCCTCACAGTTCGGAAGTGCCTTGAATTTCCCCGTAGGCGCTAATGTTAAGTTTTTTTGAACTGTTTAAAATTGAACAAAAAATAGTTCAAATCAAAAAGTGAAATATAGGAATGAGGTGTCCTCGCCGAGATCTTTCGAACAAAAAAAAAAGTTTGTTCGAATCGGACTATTCATTCAAAAGTTATTAGGGGGGGACAGACAGACCGACAGACATTTTTCCCCATCTCAATACCCTACTTTCCAATTTTTAATTTTACGATATTTATTTAATTATTTTATTTATTTTTGACTTTTCTTTTTGTTTTTCGGGATATTTTTAAGATGCATTAAGCCTTCTTTCATGCTTTTTTCTTCTTTTTATGACTTTTACTGGGAAAGTAGGCTAAAAACAAACTAACATTTGAAAAGTGGGCAAAAAATTTGTGTGTGCATGACAAAGTCACTCCCAAGTTGACGGTAATGTTTTGAATACGTATCACCGTGATTACCATAACTCTTGCAGAAAAAAATATTACAAACCCTGAATCAGCAATTTCATTGAATATGAATCAGCTACAATTAGCAAATGAAAGATATTTAAAACTACTTAAAACCGTTTACGTGTATTCATAGTTTATCCCTTTTCATCCTCAAATCATTCAGGTCATGTCTATGATCAGATGTAGGAGAAGTCAGTCGGAAACACATTTATTAGGGCGGTTAATTCAGGAACAGACAAAGATTCAATTAAGGGAATGTCAATAAAAAAAACAAGCAGGAGTCCTCGCCCACGCCGTTTTTCCCGTCGATTTCCCACATCGGCCGAATATTTCCAGATTTCGGTTTGATGTTTCCTGCAGGAGCTTTTGGTATCGGGGGATTAGCGGCAGCCGTAATCTGGCCGACAATGGCGCGGGGCTGATCGAAACCCAATCCGTTCCGCCCTATAAACGCGGGAGAGATCTATGAATACTTCGCTGTTTACGGCGGAGAGGAGTCACGCTTGGCGAAATGGACGTCGGGGATGGAAAGCGATACCCTAAGCAGGAAAGGATTCCACACGAAGCCGAAACCCATCCGAAATTCCGTTTGCATGGCTCCGGCAGTTTCAGTTTGCATGACTCCAGCAGTTTCAGTTTGCATGACTCCAGCAGTTTCAGTTTGCATTGCTCCGGCAGTTTCAGTTTGCATGGCCGAATCAAGAGTGGGATCTTAAAGTTTCGACAGAAAACACCAGTTGGGGGGGGGGGGGGGGGCTAACATCGGGCGGCAACACCTGGAAGGCGGCAAATTCAGGGCAGGCACGGGCAACTAAAAAAGCCCATTATGCGACAAGAGACTGTTTCAGAAAAAATCTGGGCAAAAACGACTATTTCAGTCAATTGTAAAAACGGGGACTATTTTACTGAAAAACCGACTAAAAATATAAATAGGGTAGACCGGGGCACGTTTCATGGATTTTTTTCAATGAATTTTCTAATTTTTATGCTTCAACTTAGGAAATTTTAGACCTTGCGGTTTTATGAAGTAGTTAATGGAGGTGAAATTGGTATATTTAGTTTTAAATAGAATGTTGCAATCGTCTCAGCTTGTGCTTTTAACCGTAAAAAAATTATATTTTAGCTTAAGTCGGTTGCGTAAACTTGTCCCGGACACGGGGCACGTTTACGCATATTTATTTTGACACCTAACGTGGTTCTGTTATAGTGTTTTGAACACATTGCCTTACCATCGATAAAATAAAGCAAATTTGCATACATAATACAGACTGAATAGTGTATGAAGTTGAAGCTGAAGACGCATGAAGACACCACTATATGATTGTAAGCTATAAGATACGAATGTGTAACTTAAAATTAAATGGTAATTTTCAAAACTACATAGCCAGAAACTAAAAATGCTCGAGACAGTAATAGTGTCAGGGGCACGTTTAAGTAAGACACAGCAAGAATGATCGTAAAGGTGCTCTGACGTTAAACGCGTAAACTTACCCCGTCGCCAAATTTGGATTTACATATTTTTACCGTGCAAAAAAGTTTAATAACATTTCAGTTCATACAAATACAATTCTCAAAAAAGGATTAAATTCTGCTAATTTTTATATATTTTTTCTTTCCTAAATAAGTATTATTTATTCACAATAAGTTTCAAAACGTCCAACACAAAATTTACTCGGCTTGGTAGAGAACAGACTGTCCTATCCGCATGCTAAACCGAAGCTCGACTGATGCTCAAAAACTTGTGAGAATACTTGCTAGGGAGTAGCATCAATCTGTTATGACTGTTGGCTCTCCTGTTACAATTCGTTTTGAAAAAAGGGCACTGCGTAAACGTGCCCCGGTCTACCCTACTCCCGTTATTTTTTTTTTATTTACTCTTTTCCTAGGACGGAAAGAATTTAAAATTCACTTGTAAATTTACGCCCTACTCTCAAAAAAAAAAAAAAAAAAAAATCAGGAAATGTTTGCCGATTTTTTTTTTTTTTTTTTTTTTTTGTGAAAATAAGCGTTTTAAAAAGCAGGAAATTCAAATTTAATAAACGTTGTCGTAATCAGAAATATCACTTCCTGAATGGGAAAAACATGGGGGGTGCATCCCCAGAGATAGAAATATATATTAATGCTATAATTTAAGCATACTTAGGTTCATTTTAGCCTCATTTATATCAATGAATGCAAGTTGAATAATATGAGAAGGTACTGAAGATCTACTACTAAGCAAAATGCGACGCTAGCAAAATATATTTTTTAATATTTTACACAAAGTGAAAAATTTTCCGGCATTGTGCTAGTAAGAGGCAAGGGCACCCATATAGGGGGCAATGGGGGGGGGGGGCTAGCCCCCCTTAGAAACTAGAACTTTCTTGTTTTTAGTATTTTTTTCTTTGCAAAAATGTAAAAATATTTCTTCTCCAGCCATTTAATAAATAAGTAATTAAAAATGTCCAATTTTAATGACTCTAATCTGTTCTGAAATTGGTTTTCATGGGGAAAATATCATGCTAAACCATGGTTAAAATATCTGAGCCCCCCCCCCCTTACAATTTTGCATATGGGTGCCCATGGTAGGAGGGAGTCCTATACTCTGGTTGTATGCAGAATAAACAAGTGGAAAAATTGTAAAACAAACCCCTAGAACAAAAAGATTGGTCTTGATGTTTTTAAAATTTCTTTAGGGAAGTATACCCCCCAAGAGTCTCCCGACTTGTTCCAAATGTTCATGCTTTTGAACTTTGCTCATCTCTAGCTCCTCAGAAGAGTGTTAATGGTTAATATAATGCTCCCTATCCCTCAAAATAAAAATGATAGCTATGAAACTCGAAAACTGGAAAAAAAATTGGGAGGTGCCATTTCCAAAAGATTGGACTTGATGGGATTAAATGGTAGTCATGTTTTGGATTCAGGCGGTCATTTTACATAAGAATCAGCAAGAATTTTGAGGGTTTTTTTTTTTTTTTTTTTTTTTTTTTTTTTTTTTTTTTGCCGCGCAGTTTAATAGTTGTTGTTGTCTTGTGCCAGCTAGACTGGCAATTTGGGGTGCGCTGCTTCACTTTTCCAACTGTACCGTAATTTGGTGTGAAGTCTTACTTCCACAATACACACATGCCATAGAGACCCGTATATACAAGGCCGGATTTAGGGGAGGGCAGGTGGGGCTACTGCCCCGGGGCCTCCACAACAAAGGAGCCCCCACAATACAATTTTTGCAAAATATCCTAACTTTCATGGGTCAGCAAATTTTACGTTTTTTTCTCCCCCATAAATTTTATAATCTTAATATATAAAAATCAATGTCCTGAGATAACATATATATATATACATATATATATACATATATATATCAACGCACAGCCGAAACCGCTGAAGCGTCAGACTTGAAATTTGGCAGGCATGTTTGCATGATTACGAAAGTAACCACTAAGAAAGGATTTTTCGAAATCTCAATTAGTTCGGGAGAAATTAATTAAAACCCCTTAATTTCTGCGAAATTAAAACCTGTCATTGAAATTCAAATCCCTTGTTTTCGAAGGCTTTCCTCCATTCAAATCATTATTCAGTACTTCATCTCGACTTTTGGTCGATAGCGAACTATAAATTTGATATTGTTTTTGTTTCTCACGTGATTCCTCGAGGCTTTTCTCAAGTCAAATCATAATGTCTTTTGCTTTCATTTTTTCAAAACTAGAAACGAAGTTTTTAAGAACATCCTTTTGAAGTTTGAGGAGTGCAGTTTCCTGTTAAAGTTTGCTTTGCAATAACCATTAATAAGTCACAAGGACAGACATTAAAAGTAGCAGGGATCGATTCAAGAGAAGACATTTTTTTCACACGGCCAATGTTATGTAGCTTGCTCCAAAGTCAGTTCATCAAGCAGCTTAATAATTTTAGCACCAGAAAAAAAGAACTAAAAATGTTGTATACAAAGAAGTTCTTGCTTAAACATAGGTATTACAATAAAATGTGGATGGCCTGTGTTTGCAAAGATAATCAATACTGTAACGGATTCGGTGCGACTTCCACTTTCTTGAAATGAAAACACAGTTCTTGATAAAAACACAGGAAATTTATTTACACTATGTACAGGAAAGATCTTCAACAACTGCTAAATTATTCATCAGCAATTAAGCAATTATCACACAACACCGTAAACTCAACGTTTACGCACGTATTTACTTCCAAATACGAAAACAACACAGCGAAATGCCTCGCTATAAACAGAGCAAAATGCTCTCAGTTCGAAATCTGAATCGAAACTAACTGTTTATCCATCGCTAACGGCTTAAATACACCGAAAAGAAATTTCTCAAATATTCCACACGCTTCTGTAAAGTAGTAGACCGTTATCAATGAAAAGAAAGAAAATAGGGGTCGTATACTTTAGCCGAATGAAAAAGGGGTTGTATATTCATTACGGGAAACTATTTACAGGTTACGTTCCTACAATAATTACTATTTACAGAATTTGTAACATTGCCCCCTTCCTAAGGACTGCACGTCCCGGGCAGTACAATCCCCAGAAAGGGTGTCGAACTTCTATCAAAAGTTTACAAATATTCACATTAATTAATAACTAACAGATACAGAAAACACAATAATAACAAGAAATATTACTAAACATTAAAAGCAAAAATTATCTACAACTTTTATGTTATCAACCATGGTTGTTTACGTAATACTCATGAACTATGGCCATAGTATGGGGCTAACCGATCATAATGTACAACCCTAGGTTTTGCATTAGGTGATTTTTGGATCCTCACTACGACGTCATTCAGTCGGTTAAGGACTTTGTAGGGTCCATCCCAATGCGACTGCAATTTGGGTGACAGACCTTTCCGTCGGATGGGATTCCATAACCAAACCTTGTCGCCTTCGTTGAATTCATGTCCAGTAGACCTTGTGTCGTATCGGGTCTTCATCTTCTCCGCCGCGATGTTGATTCGCTCTCGTGCGAAGTTATGAACGTCTTCCAACCGGGCCTGGAGATCCTGGATGTACTCCTCAGGCGATGCAGGCGCATCCGGAGGACGACCGAAGACGAGATCACAAGGTAGCCGAAGCTCTCGTCCGAAGAGCATCTGAGATGGGGCATATCCGGTAGTCTCGTGGACAGCACTGCGGTAGGCCAGCAGGAACAAAGGTAGTTTCTTGTCCCAATCCTGTTGATTTCTGGATACCATAAGTGAGAGATTATTCAGGATTGTGCGGTTAAATCTCTCCACCATGCCGTCCGATTGTGGGTGTAGTGGTGTTGTCCTAGTTTTCTCAATTCCGAAAATTTGACATAGGCCCTTAAACACAGCAGAGATGAAATTCCTCCCTTGATCGGAATGAATCTGCAAAGGTGTTCCGTATCTCGAGATCCAATGTTGGACTAGAGTCTCTGCTACGGTAGTAGCCTCTTGATCTGGAATGGGATATGCTTCCGGCCATTTGGTGAAGTAGTCGATGGAAACAAGAATGTATTTGTTCCCATCAGCAGTTCTTGGTAGAGGACCCAGGATGTCGATCCCAATTCGTTCGAAAGGAGCTCCAACGTTGTACAGATGTAGCTTCCCTCTGCTTCTCTTCTTCGGTCCTTTACGAGCAGCAAAGGCGTCACAAGAATGGCACCACTTCTCCACGTCATCCTTCGCCTTGCTCCAGAAGAAGCGCTCCCGAACTTTATTGAGGGTTTTCAAGACACCAAAATGTCCTCCAGTCGCACTACTGTGTATTTCTTTCAGAACATCTGAAATCCTTGATCGGGGAAGTAGTAACTGCCACCTAGACGTTTTGCCGTCATCAGATTCCCATTTTCGGTGTAGCACGCCGTTCCGTAAATGGAGCGAATTCCATAAAGCCCAGTATCTTTTTGTTGCAGGACTAAAGATGGAAACGTCCTGCCAGCTAGGTCGCCGACTGTCACTTTCCATGAACTCCAAAATTGGTTTTATGTCGGGGTCTTCAAGTTGATCTTTTCGAACTTGGTCGTCACTCCATGGGTCAGGTTCTGATGATGTTGGAGTCACTGTCACCTGATAGGCGGTAGGGCTAGTCGTTCCATACTGTTTCTCGATTCGGGAACAATAGTGGCAGTTCTCAGGACAGGGTCTCCTTGATAAAGCGTCAGCATTACCGTGAGATAACCTTTTTCGATGCTTGATCTCCATGTCATATTCCTGGAGCCGCTGTATCCATCTGGCTATCTGGCCTTCTGGATTCTTGAAGTTCAAAAGCCAAGTTAACGAGGCATGATCTGTCCGAAGCAGAAATTTTCGGCCGTAGAGGTAATGATGGAAGTGTTCTACAGCTTTCACTATGGCCAGTAACTCCTTTCTGGTGACGCAGTAATTTCGCTCCGACTTTGATAAGCATTTGCTCCAGTAAGCGATGACATGTTCATTTCCGTCAATTTCTTGGGATAAAACAGCTCCAATTCCCTCGTTGCTCGCATCAGTGTCCAGGATGAAGGATTTTTCAGGCTGAGGATAGGCGAGGATAGGCGTTGATGTTAAAGCCTCCTTCAGTCCTAGAAATGCAGCTTCGCATTCTTTGGTACATTCAAACTTTTGCTTGCTCTCCGTCAGCTTATGCAAAGGTCGTGCAATGTTGGAAAAACCCTTCACAAACTTCCTGTAGTACGTGCAGAGCTCCAGGAAACTTCGCAACTGATGGATGTTTTCGGGACGACTCCAACTCCTGACCGCAGATACCTTCTCTGGATCGGTTTGTACACCCTCAGAAGAGATGATGTGACCAAGGTAGTTCACTTCCCGGCGGAACAAATTACATTTGGACGGGCTTAACTTCAGATTGGCTTCCTTAAGCTTTTGCAGCACCTTCCTAAGATTTGCCAGATGTTCTTCGAAGCTGCGTCCCACGATGATGATATCGTCTAAGTAGACCAGACAGGATTCGTAAGAGAGTCCTCTTAACACTGTCTCCATAAGACGCTCGAACGTAGCTGGTGCATTGCAGAGGCCGAAGGGCATCACTTTAAACTGCCATAAGCCTTGTCCAGTTGTAAACGCTGTCTTCTCTCGGTCCTCAGGTAGTATCTCAACCTGCCAGTAGCCGCTCTTCAAGTCCAGGGTCGAAAACCACTTGTGTCCGGAAAGAGTGTCCAAGGTATCGTCTATCCGTGGAAGAGGGTAACTGTCTTTCTTGGTGATTTCATTCAGTCGTCGGTAATCGACACAAAATCTGGTGGAGCCATCTTTCTTTCGGACCAAGACGATGGGAGAGGCCCAAGGACTGGATGAAGGTTCGATTACATCATTCTCCTTCATCTCTTTCAGGAGGGTTTCAACCTCTTCCTTCTTAGCGAACGGTAGTCGTCTTGGATGCTGTTTAATAGGGGGGGGGGGGGTGTTCTCCAGTGTAAATCCTATGCTGCGTTAAACTCGTACGGCCAACATCCTCCGATGTAGATGAAAACAGATGCTTGAAGTCGTCCACCAATTGTTCCGCAGCAGTTCTTTGATCCTTCGATAAGGGTGCACTCCCAATTAACTTCGATGTCAAGGACTCGGAAGACATAGTCTCGGGGGAATTGATTCTTCTAATGATGCAGTTTACTGGAGTACAAGTTGCCAACACTTCACCTTTTCGGATATTCCTTGGCCTTTCACTCACGTTGGCGACTCTCACAGGAATTACATCCTTAGAAAGGTCCACAAGCGTAGATGCTACCAGCACTCCTTTTAGGCTATTGCTTAGGTTAGGGTATTCAATGAGTCCAAATCGAAAACTATTGTTTTCTTCAAGGGAGCCAGGTATTAATGATTCTGACCTTGAGGGAATTGATAAATCTGTTTGGGCAATTATTTGATGAGCGGATTTGACATCACTTTCTGCAAGGAAAACGGCTGCGTCTTCTCTCATCGAGTGCAGCTCATTAGTCTTGAAGTCGAGAGTGAAGTCATATTTCTTCAAAAAGTCCAATCCGAGAATGAAGGGGTCCGTGATATTAGCGACGAATGCCGTATGATGGTAGGTGGCATTCCCAAACACTATTTCCAAGTCCACTTTACCGTCAATCTCAATTTTGTCACCTGTCACAGTCTGGAGACTTACGCGTGGCGATGTCCACAGCAGTTTCAATCCAAATTCACGAGCCACATCTGTCCTAATGATTGTCACATTGGCTCCAGTGTCAACAATCAGTCTGCAGGGGTTCCCATTTACATGTGCGTAAAGGAAAAGTCCATCACTGCCACTACTAGAAGAGGAAATCTGCAGAGCTTTAGTGGTGGTGATTTCCTTCCCTCGTGTAGCTCGGCGAGCCGGACAACTCCTTCGCAGGTGTCCTTCACTACCGCATTTCCAGCACTTCTGCTCTTGTTTCTTTTGGGCTGTTATGCTGCTCAAATGTCTTGTCAAGTCACCGAGTTGTCTCTCAAGTTCAGCGAGGTGGGACGACCTGGAATCACTCATCAGCTTCCTGAGTCCGGATTAGATGGCGATCCACACGGGTTGCTTCTTGGGCGGCCTCGTATCTCATCGCATACACAACGGCAGAATTCAGGTCTTTGACATCCGCCATCCGTAGAGCTTTCTGGGTTTCCGGATCTCGAACCCCGTCGATGTAGTAGTTGAGTGCCAGGTTGTCTCGAACATCCGCAGGGCAGTCGTAAAAAGCAAGATGAGACAGTCTCTCGATGTCCGCCGCAAGCTCTTGCAGGGTTTTCCCAGTTTTCTGGAAACGGGACTTCAACTGGAGTCGGCTGAAATCTTTCTGGCACTTCTTACCGAAGCGAAGCTCTAACGCAGATGTGAGGGCGGCGAAATCCAGGCGCTGGCTGTCCGGAAGGGTCTGGAGAATGTCCGCTGCGTCACCTCTCAGGGATGCTGCAAGATGACAGGCCTTGGTAGCAGAGTCCCATCCGTTCGCTTCCGCCACTATCATGAATTGAGTTTTGTAAACCTGCCACGAAGTTTTCCCATCAAATGTGGCAAGTTTAATGGACGGTCGAGCAACCGATGTGGGAGCGCCAAACTGTACAGAGCTGCTTTCCGCGGTCGCCAATCTCCTTTCCACGTCCTTAAAGATCTCTTCTTTAAGTAGATGAAATCTTCTATCTTCATCTTCAAATTTATTTTCTACAGCATTGAATCGGCTTTCAACGGTATTAAATTTTTCTTCAATAGCGTCAACTCGATGCTCTATGTCATTAAATTTATTTTCCATCACAGTCTTTACCGAAATAAGGTCGTTTTTAATTTCTTCTTGGTTAGACGTTAAGTCCTTTTTCAGCACCGTTAAATCGCTTTCTAACTGGTCTTGATTTGCCAACATACTTGCAGTCAGATCATTTTTTAATTGTTCTTGATTAGCCGCCATATCATTTTTTAATTGTTCTTGATTAGCCGCCATATCATTTTTTAATTGTTCTTGATTAGCCGCCATATCATTTTTTAATTGTTCTTGATTAGCCGCCATATCACTCTTCACAGAGGTGATTGCGTCAAGAAGTTGTTTTAATTGTTCATCCATTGCGCGAGTAATCACCATAAAAATAAAGTCCTAATTCCAAAAAAAAAGTCTTTATGAAAAAATGTCCAAAGTCACTTACTCCAAGAAAGTCCAGAAGAAGCCCCACGTTGGGCGCCAAATTGTAACGGATTCGGTGCGACTTCCGCTTTCTTGAAATGAAAACACAGTTCTTGATAAAAACACAGGAAATTTATTTACACTATGTACAGGAAAGATCTTCAACAACTGCTAAATTATTCATCAGCAATTAAGCAATTATCACACAACACCGTAAACTCAACGTTTACACACGTATTTACTTCCAAATACGAAAACAACACAGCGAAATGCCTCGCTATAAACAGAGCAAAAGCTCTCAGTTCGAAATATCAATCGAAACTAACTGTTTATCCATCGCTAACGGCTTAAATACACCGAAAAGAAATTTCTCAAATATTCCACACGCTTCTGTAAAGTAGTAGACCGTTATCAATGAAAAGAAAGAAAATAGGGGTCGTATACTTTAGCCGAATGAAAAAGGGGTTGTATATTCATTACGGGAAACTATTTACAGGTTACGTTCCTACAATAATTACTATTTACAGAATTTGTAACAATATTTTAATCGGTGCACATTTTTTTTACGCTTTTGTACATGACATCACAAATGATGAGATGCCATTCGTTGATGCAATTAGCGCAGAGCGCAATATTTAATTCGAATCTTTACTCACATGTACTGGCAACGATATGGTTGATAGCAAGCGAAGAGCGCAATATTTACTTCGTTTCTGAATTATCATAACCTGGAAACGCGGTAGACAGCAGCCCTAAACATTCAGCGCGCCTGTGGAATACGCACCGAAGTTCATCATTTGTGACGTCATAAAGACCACGCCTTATTTGAAAAATCGGACATTTTTAAAAAATTATTTTAAAAATAACTGGGAAAATGAAAGCATTTTCTGGGTCCATATTTTTTTTTCTTTGTTTGTTTGCTCATTCTGTCAACTTTAGTGACTAAAAGTAGTACTTTTGACTGAAAGAAACAACTCCGTTTTAGCTATTCTCAGACTTAGGCTTCAAATTTCAGAATGAATATTTTCTTATTACTGCAACTCCTCAAGAAATTGAATTATAATATAAAATGATAATGCAATATAGGATCACATGAGGTAAACTGACTAAGAAAGGCACCTTTTAGTGAACGATCAGCTCGTGGTTTTCGTGCATGTTACCAGAAAATCAAACTCTGGTAAATGTCAACATTCACATACCAAAGACATCGACGAAAGACTGAATATTTCCGGGGAATCACTGGTGAAAGTCGACACTCTGCAATATTTTTCTTTTTCAGTTATATATGTACAATTATACATCATTTTAAAGATTTCAAAATTAAACAAGTCACATTTTTGCTATTCAAGAAAAAATAAAAACCTGAAGACTTGAGAGAAGAAAAAAAGTAAGCGGGATAGTAAAAGATATTCGTAAAAAACGTTTCTTCTCTCAAACTTTAAATTTGCATTGTTTTGACTACTTTAGACCTAGCCTAAATATAAAGATATTAAGATTCACTGCAGTTTTTGAGTGTTGAAATAAAAAAATAGATGTTTATTTATTTCGTATTTTTTAATGCAGTGAAACGAGAGTTTCATTTCATAATGTTTTCGCCAACATCCTGCTCAGAAAAACAGACATTTCGAAATAAAGAGATTTTAATTAGTTAACTGGTGTCTTTTCCTCGCGATTAAATGAGAACTCGGAATTTCTCTCGAACAACCAGAGAAATATATTAACAGCTTTTTATTCCCTTAGTCATATAAACATCAGTACGAAATTTCTCAAAACACCAACAAATTCGACAATCCTTAGCTAGACCTTTGCTAAAACCACTTTTAAATTATTATTCTTAGCCACTGTCACGTAATAAGGCTCTTTAAAAAATTCTGTAAGATAATTTAAGGAGTACATTTTCTAAACTCTTTATCTTAATTCTTAAGTTGCAACAGGAAAAGCCACAACAGTGCAAATGTAACTTAAAATGCGTGCTTTTGGACTATTATGTTGATTAAGTTGATTGTCAAGCGTTTAATATCAGTTTAGAAAAAAACATGCCCAAATTTCTGATTTTAACACTATAATTACGGAAAATGTCATTTTGACCCCAAGCAAACTTCTTTTTGTTAACTGCTCTTCTATATTTTTACTAATATTTTAATCCTTTCTTGGCTTTTCCTGAATCAATGTGCTGTGTGATACTATATAGATTTAAAGAAAAACTTTTTTTTTTTGAGTCCTAATCGGAAGGTTATACCTAGAATTACGAGAGGTGTCATTTTGATCCCTTTGAGAAAAAAGAAATGCTAATGCATTTCATCGCGATATATTTTTGTTCTGTAAGCTATATTTGTTTTTGCTAACTAAACAACGAATAAAAAAGAATAAAAGGGTGTCTGCATAACATCACACTTGCCTGTCACGTAATTCGTAATACTGGAAATATCCTTTCTAAAAGAAAGAGAACAATGAAAAGATATTAGGCATAGATGAATGATTGTAAGTTCTGCTAGATGATGTTTTTTTATTCATTTTTGACAAAATCATTTGTTTTATTTACGTGACTTTTTGTTCTTGAAAACGCATATTATTTTCTCGTAAAAGAAAGCTAAGACAAGACGAAATTGTAAAAATGCTGTAGGAACTACACGCTCTAGATCAAATGGGAAGCAAACTCTTCCTGAAATTCCATTACGCCCCCCTCTGACCAGTATATTACATATCTTCCACAATATTTTGGACTGAGCTGCTATAAATGCCTGAATTTTGTTCAGGACAAGTACAAAAGAAAGTATCAGCGTAAAGAAATTATTAATTGCGTTTAGCAGAAGGAGAACTCAGAGAGAAACACATACTGAGTATAAACAAACTTGTTCTAGCTGTAAGTAAATTTATTTAGGTGCAAGATTCAGTGCAGTAAACAATGAAAAATTATTAAATAAAAACAAAAAACTCCGACTGTGTAAAAACCAAAAAAAAAACTAAAAAGAAAAATGTATAAACCCAGTAGTTTGGAATTTTATTAAGTACTACTGAATAACTACACCGTTGAAATAGTTTTATAATCATCCACAGATAAGACAAATCATAAATTCAAAAGCAGAATAGAAGGATCAACAGGCGGGGCATTCAAATTTTACTAGGTTCCTTGATTCAGAAAGGAATGAGCCGCAAATCGTGATTGCGAAAATCTTCATTTGAATTCAAGATGTCAAAATTCAAATGAATGCCAGGAGTTAGATGTTTAGGGCTGGATCTTTATTTTTATTTATTTATTCATTTATGAAATGTTTTTTTACGCGTCGTTGATAACATTTACAAACACACGATAATAGAAATATTTTTTGTTTAACCATTTTCACATTTCTCGAGATAAATAAAAATTTATTTTACTGATATCCTTTCTTTAGGATGTCCAACTAATTTCCCTTTGGAAAGCAGGGGATACTGCTACCGTTTCGAAACTGCTTCTTTTAATTTTAAGGACGCTGAGAACAATTGCCAGAATCTGGGAGGCAAAATTATTTCAGTCAAAGATCCTGAGCTTCTCAAGAAACTTACCGAAAATGTTGTCGATTACGTCAACGATAAAACCAAAAACAGTGCCTTCTGGATCGGTTTTAGCACAAAAGATGATGATCTTTTAAAAGCAGAAGAAGACCGAGTGTAAGTATGTCTTGATATTAAGAAAACTTCAGCAGCGAGTGTCAATGATCTATACTACTAACTGGAGAACTAGAGTGCTAACCATCGCCTCTCTTACGCCACTGATAAAATGAAATAAAAGCTTTTTCAATATTTTACCAAATAAACTCAAAAACTTACAATACTTAAAAATTGACTTTCATTATGTTAATATATCATAATAATTATATTTATAATCAAATATTAATAAATATCTTAAATTAGAAAGTCGCCCGTCAAGGTATGACGGTTGAAAATTACTTCTTCATTTGAACGAAGCCATTGCCTGTTTGGTGATATTTTGATAGTTGAAATTGTAACCCTAACTCCAATGGATTAACCCTAAACTCCAGTAGGTAGCGTTCATTGTTGATCATTTTTTCGTTTCTTTATTCCCCTGAAATGACACAGTCTTACCAGTAAAACTGTTAAGTTGCCGGATCGAGTTCAGCCTTGTCACGATAAAGCCTTTCCCTGCATGTTAAATATTACCAAAACACATTATCAAATGATCATGTCGTAGCGCGGGTTTCATTGTTGAAACACGCGGGTTACTGGATTATTGGCTATTATTTATATGAGGATATGAAACATAAATAAGAATGCTTACTTAACTTCAATGTGCAATTTTAAACTATTGTGAACTCGCGCAATACAACACGATTTGACATACATAAAATGGCTATAAAGCGAGCTTTCCTGGGGTAATGAATTTTGGAGCTAACGCGAATTCCTCACCGCAATACGAAAATTTTCGGAAGGGAATCGCGATGCTTAAACCTTTTTTATTATTAGTTTCGTGAATGAACTTCCTCTTTAGCATCACTGAATGCGGAAGTTCCCCACACCGTACTAGTCGAAACATCACTTTGTTAATGTACAAATTTCCACTCCGCATCTTTTTAATTCTAAATATGAAGTTGATGAAACATAATTTCCCAAAAGCGGGGTGTTTATCTAAAGTTTAGAAATGGAAGAAAAAATAGAAAGTTTCTGACAATAAAAGAAATGTAAAGATTTTAGATATGCTTGAACTAAAAAGTGCATCGAATATAATTACTGTATCTACTGTACAGTACTATTGTAGTGTTGCATTTTGTTATTGCACTATACTATACATACCGTATTGTTCCATTATATGCCATTTTCTCCCATTGATGTTGTACTTCCTAACAGTAGTGTTATTCAATAACACAGGTTGTTGTTTTTTTAGATACAGTAAAAATTCAGTTCTTTATGTTTCAATTCGATAACACGAAGTTCAGAAAAAGAGTTAAAACAGTTTGAGGGGTGTTTTCAAATGTCTAAAATAATTTGTATTGTTCATTAAAAAAAATCGCAATGAATACCATTTTTCACAACGCGAAATTTCAACCTACGCGAGAAATCTTGGAACGCATCCCTCGAGCAAGTTGAGATTCGACTGTATATTAGGGTATGTCATAAAAATAAAAATTTTTAAATTTGACATGCACATTTGGGATGCAATTAATTTGCCCCGAGAAATTCATTTCTAGTATTTTTGAAAAATATTTAGGTTTAGCTGGCCAATTTCCAAAATTTTTATGAAAATACAAGCGTTTAAAACTCTTGATCCAAAACCATTCAAACGCTTCATTTTAACACTCTTTTCACATTCCTTTATGATTAACTAGTGGTACCCGCACGGCTTTGTCCGTAATAGAAAAATTAAAAGGTCTTTTGATTCGCCTGTATATTTACAAATAATGTATGGTAAATTTTCTCGTCAATTGGCTTGTGCCAGTGTTACGGTTCCACGTAATGATAATTTCGTAATTTACTCGTCCATCTTATGATAATTTTGTTCTTAAAATCGGAATAGAAAAAGGACCACATCGAATTTTCGAAAAATCGCTTCGAAGTGCACACTCCCATGCTACAAACTAACTTTGACAAATTTCATGATAGTCGCCGAACGGTCTAGGCGCTATGCGCGTCACAGAGATCCTGACAGACAGAGACTTTCAGCTTTTTTATTAGTAAAGATAAAGATAAAGCCTACATTCCTTTACAGTTTTTAGTGCACAAATAAACGTTACATTTTCGTGAAATTAACCAAAATTCGTTTTTTTTTAACCTTTTTTTGTGTAAATTGCAATTTTTCTCCTTTTATAATCCAGTATATATTTTTTTTTTCACAATAAATGTGCATTCTGCATCTCTTTGTGGGAAATGCAAATATATTTTATTGTATTAACAACCGAGAACCCACCACAAGGAGGGGTGGCTGCACTTCATGCTCCACTCTGCCCTTCCCATCCACCCAACCAAGAAGAATAATCATTACAGGACTTACATTTACACTAACTAAACAATTTCAAATGAATCTCAAAGTTTAGACAAGGGTTTGAAAATAGACTTATGATTCAGTTTTAGCATATGTAAGTCCACCTCCTGCGTCATTTGCCTGTAATGCCTTTGTTTAATTCAACTCCTTTATATTGAATCATAGGGTGTGTCATAAAGATGAATGTTTATTTTCGACTCAGAAGGTCCTACGTATTTACCCATTTTGCGTTGATAGGT